>NC_091828.1:122360000-122592500 GCF_038994185.2 Dermacentor albipictus
CATGACTTCGCCTAATGAGGTTTCCAACGCATACGGATAGCCGCAACAATTAGCGCGACGGGCGGAACCCAGTCTCAAAAGCACGGCATAGCGCTCAATTATGCTCGAGCCGACAGAAAATGTTTCGCTGCACCCAACGAAAGAGGGAATTTTTTTTGCGCCCGAAAGTTTGTTTGCATAAGCCTGCATCCAGCGAAAATCCTCTCCCCCCCCCTCCTCCTCCACGTCCTTCCCGACAAAACTCCAATACTCCGGTTCGACAATCTACTTGCAGTGCGGCGAAAGATGCGACTCCCTCAGCCAATTGGTGAAGACATAGCAGACGCAGCGGGAGTCCCCGACACGACCGACACATCAATCCGCGCCAGCGCAGTCGTCACTGAGGAGCGAAGAGGAGAGTAAAAAACTCTGCGAGCGCTGCACATGCAATATAGCATGCATTACCTGTAATACCCGCAATATCACCCATGCCGGAGCGCGGAACTACGTTCTCTAGCGGACTGCGCGGTGCCCTAGCACGCCCCTTAAGCTGGGCTGCGCAGCCAGTATGGGTTGTGAGGCGGAGTGTAGACACTCTTGGAAAATAACTCCTTAATCCCTGCGTGGCGAACGCAGTAGCACCTAATGAAAAAAAAACAATTTCTCAATTCTATTTTGCTGCGACGACAACAAGCGCGCGTTTGCGTAATCGATCTAAACCACGTTTCCGATTGAGCGCAGTACGCGAACTGAATAAACCCTGCGCTGGTCTAAGCTCGCTGGCTTGAGGAGGGAGCATGAGTCGGCCTCTTAGATCCTTCTAGTCCCCGTGAAGCGTTCTCTATCGCTATAATACTGTGCAGCGTTCGGAATGCTGCGATGTGTGTCGGCCTTCAGGAAACCACTGGAATAGAGGTGCGTGTAGTGTCGCGAGATGCGAGAGTCTGGTGCACGCAACACCGAACAGCGAAGAGGACGACGAGAGGAGCAAGAAACCTGGCGATAACTACTGTACGCTATCCCTGCAGTCCAGGCCTAGTGGGTTGGAGGCCCGGCTTAGCTGCTGTAGGTGTGTGGTGTGATCACCCACCACCTGATTCCCACTGATCTTCAAGACGGGTATACGTGTCTTGCAGTACAAGACGCCTATAAGTGTAAGGACGCTTATACTAGACTGTAAGACGCGTCTCCGCACTCCCTCCTCCCCCTCCCGCTCCCCGGCTTTGCAGGAGAGTTGCAAACCTTTCCTTGCTTGGCAGAGCTTCGTACAGACCGCTAAGCTTCCGGTGAAAAAACCTAGACATGGAAAACACCACACACATCTGAAAAAGCTATGTTGCCGCTTCCATTGCGGTTGTTTCCAATCAGGTGAAGCGATGAAAAACTTGAACTTCTGCAATATTTGTAATTGTTCGTTTTATTTTTGTATTTGCCCTTTTATAAAATGGCTGCGTCGTAAGGTTGGTTTGTTGATCTTATTCACTTGCAAAAGAACGGAGAATGCGCATTTTCATTAAGTTTTCAGCACTGTATATGTCGATAGCATGTGTTTGTAAACTGTTATGTGCCTTCACTATAGGCGATGCTTCACCAACAGCCGGGTCCGCAAACAAGCTCTTTGTGCTTAGGCTGCCCAGTAAACCTACCGGTATGTATACACACGAAAGCAGCAATAAATTGAATTAAGTTCAATTAAATTGATGTGGGTGCCTTTCCCAAGCGTGGGTATCCCACAATCGCCGAGCAGCATGCCAGGAACGAGCTTCTACCTTTCTTTTTTTTTTACATGTAGGTGCCTGACGGTAGCACTTGTCTGCCTCCCACAAGAGCAGCGGATAGTGGAAGAAGGGGCGCCCAGAGACCTTCATAAATCTCTGCAGGGCGCCGTTTCGAAATGAGAACTCCTATAAACAACCGAGCATGCACCCTGTCGGGGGACATCTCTACCCATTAAAATACAAAACAAGAAAACGGGTGGGTTATCGGTGGTACCGAGATGCGAACCCAGTATCTCATGTATGTGAGGAGGACGCTCGACATTTTCGCCACCACAGGGATCAAAGCCGTTTAAGGCCATTTAAAGCTGTTTGCCCAGTGTCTGACGCCTTCCATCCTACCTGTAGTTAGAGGGATGCTTCGACAGACGGAAATATTGTCGGATGGACAAATACAAAAATTGACAACTGAAAAGGTAGATCGATTGAAAAGCGGACGGACCAAAGGAGAACGTTTCGCTGACAGAAGGACAAAAACAATAAAATAACACAGATATCCCACACAATGTATGAGTCTTAATCGCGGAAGTGGCAAAAAAAGCTTAGCTTTAAAAATCGTAATTCTATGATCATGTATGTACACGTGCTTTCCCGTCTCTTTGTGCGCGATGCACAATATGCAGTTGGGACAAAAATGCCCGATGCTTCCGTTTTCACTGCAGAATGGACACTTTCCAAGCTTGATTCTTTCTTTCTTTCTTTCTTTCTTTCTTTCTTTCTTTCTTTCTTTCTTTCTTTCTTTCTTTCTTTCTTTCTTTCTTTCTTTCTTTCTTTCTTTCTTTCTTTCTTTCTTTCTTTTGGCTGCCTTCCTTTTTTTCTGTATTTATTTCTTCCTTTTTTATTGACTTCTTCTATTGCAGCATTTCTTCCGTTTCAGTTTGTTCTTTCGTTTCTACTAGGTTTCATTACTTCTGTCTGTATCGCTCTTTTGTTCCTAGCCTTCACTTTCCCCTATCTTTTCCTTTCTCACTCCTTCACTCCTTTTCTTTCTTTCCAGCTTTTACTTTTGCCCGATGCATATCGTCCTCCCCTTGTTTATTGTGCCGTGAGGCTCTTTGATGGTACTCGCTTCCTCAAAAAAAAAAGAAAGAAAGAAAAGAAAAGAAAACAACGCGAGACACTTGTATTACGAATAACGGCGGCGTCGTTGGCACCGCTTTGTGTGCGACACGCGAAGCGTGTTCATTGTGGCGAAGCCCTCACGACGGTCATATTCACGTTACAAAAGCCGGCCGGTCCAGCGTTCCGTAACCCCGTCGCGGGGCCTCTTTTCTGTCCAGCTTCTTTTATTTCTCCACTTTCTTCGCTTTCTTCTTTTCTTTTTTTGTCCTTCTGCTGTTGTCGGCTTTGTGACCAGTGTCCAAGAAAGCTTCGCTTTGTTGCTCGCAATGCAACGAGAAAAAGAGACACACACGTACAACAAGAAAACCGGAAGAACCAACCCTTGGAAAGAAGGGAGGACGATTCTAACCTTCGTGAGGAGTGTGTCGAACCTCGGGAGACATTTTCTGGTGCCCTTGTGCTGTTGCGTTTGGTGCTGTCACTTATTTTTTGTCTTCTGTGTGCGCTGGCTCAGTGGTGTGCCGAAGAAGTGAACTGAATCCAAAAAATCCTATCTGCAATCGTCGCTGAAAAGTCGCGGTTGATGTCGGTGGAGTGTACGGTCCTTTTCTTCGTCTTGTCTTGTTTCTTCGATTTCTTTTTTCTTCTCCTCGTTCCTTTTTGTTACGTTCTTTGCTGGCTGTTCCAAGCCGCACGCTTGTATACATGCCTCAAGTGTAAATTGACAATGTGCGAGGACAGCACGGCCGGATAGCTACCGCCCTGGCGCTGTTACTGTTCTTGCCGTAACGCCGCGTACTTCAAGAAGCACAGGCAAACGTTGTAGCGGACAAGACCATAGCTCTTTTGGTTTGTCGGTTCCAAACGCTTTTCCGTTTATATTGAAGTACGCTGATACTACGGCATTGTCCGTCTGTTGCTTTATGACACTGAAATCCAGCACCGGCAGCACTTGTCCGTATTGCCACCTGCGAAGGCGCTGTCAACATGTTCTAGCTCGTCGTCAACTGGGAGTTTTGCGAAACACTCTTTAGACAAGGCAAAATCCTTTTCATTGCCCAAATTGTGGGAAGGAAAGAAGAAGGCGACATAATAGAGCTCTCTTCTGTCGCCTTCTTTCTTCCTTCCTGTGATTTTATGCGAAGCATATTACGAGAGCTCATCCCAGCTCCTCAGGCGCGGCGGTGTCGCCTTGAATACCACGTGACACTGTGACGTCATGACAGAGGAGAAGTGGCTTTGGCTCAACTCTTGCAAGATGGGCTGGGTGGGAATAGAACCAGGGTCTCCGGAGTGTGAGACGGAGACGCTACCACTGAGCCACGAGTACGATGCTTCAAAGCGGTACAAAAGCGCCTCTAGTGAATGCGGTGTTGCCTTAGAAACGAGCTGTTTCTAAGGCTCAGGCGTGCGTCGCTTGCTCAGGCGCACATTTCGTTGCCGCGCCGAACGCTGCGTTGCTCGACGCTCACCGCGTCCAATGCGGGGCGTCCAAGGCGAAGCAGAGTAACGCATGAGTTGTTTCTTCGTCTAGCCGAACCAAATATAGCCAAGCAACAGCAGTTCACCAAGCTAAACAGTGGTTCAACAACTAAAATAAAGGCTAGTATGCTTCGCATCCTGGGCTTAACCTTACCTAAGCCACAGCCATTTTTTTGCACTAAATAGGATTTTTCCTTGCGCAAAAAATTTATTTAGACCAACGTATATTGCGCCAATCTTTTTAGGTATTAAATATGCTATACCTGGAATGCCTATTGTATTTTTATTGGTCTTATTGAAAGAAAATGTATTGCAAACTGCATAGGGTATTATTCATCCTAAGATTACAATAAACTGCACACGTACACATGTGCAAAAATTGCGGTAACTTCACGACGAGTTAATTCATCATCGGCACGGAGGGCGCTCATTTTCGTAGCGAGTTTCCTCGTCATCGGCAAGCAGTCACAGGGTTAACGCATTTAAAGGAAACTATATTAACAAAAAGAACAAATAGAGATGGGTTTAGCGATTGCTTTTACTTCGTTCCTGGCTTATAGCGCGAAGTGACACAGACGAAGACTAAAAGAAAGGATGAACGCTAACTCTCAACTAAATCATTATTGAAACAATCAACATACATTCGTCGCACTGTTTGAATTGCGGTTGTAAACCTTTCTTTGAGGACACAAAAGTCCTTTCAAGACACAAATGCCAATCGACACGTGAATTAATGGAGACATTTCACATCAAAACATTTGGGGAGACTTGTGCTAGCCAAGCATCAATATCACTGTTAGATAGCGTATTTCAACATCTTCTCAGCACCTGTGTCAATCTCAAGTACTGCCTTTTCTTGTTTGGTTTTTCTAGCTTTCCTGCCTTCTGATATGTTGAACTGATAGCATTTAGACCTTGTCATGTTTGTTTGCTACGGTTTTTGCAGTAACATATATTTGTTGGTCGTTTCAACAAATATTTAGTTGAGAGTCAGTGCTATTCCTGTCTTCTTCTAGTCTTCGTCTGTGTCACTTCGCGCGACGAACCAGGAATATGTTAATATACCAACTCGTCCAACTGTCTATCCCTTTGTTTTACTTTGTCCTCGACACTTTTTTTTTATAGAGGAAAGAAGTTCAAATAGTATTGCACACTGACACGCTTCGCCGGATGTGTGACGCTTTTCTTGATGCTCTACGAGATCTTGTTGATCTAGATAGAAAATATGGTGCCACCATCAATGAGAGTTTTCTTACGGGTACTTTACCTTCTCAGGAATGACGGTATGTCGTTGTGCGTGCCTGGTATTGGCTAGTGTTTAACGAGACTTCACCTAAAACGTGGATAAGGGTACACAAATAATGCGAATTCATAAAAGAAAATCTTCATAAAAAGCATTCATTTCTCCCGTAACACCTCTTTCAATAAACTTTATACCCTGCAGTGCATAATGAACCGAAGAAAACCAAGAGCAGACGGCAAACCGTTGCAACGTAAGCGAGGACTTTGTCGTCTGTCCTCCAAGTTTAGCGGCCCGCCAATGTGAGTTACGTTTAATGTAAGTGTACATGCAGGCACACGTCCACATGGTTGAATAAAACACTCTTTTTTGGCGATAATGAAGGTAAAACAACCCTTTATATGCTGTTCTGGTATGAAACGAGCCATTGGGACAGGCGAAATGATGTTAGCCTGACGCCTCCTCAAGGTGTGCCGGCACTCCGAGAACTATGCCAATCCGAAGCCACTATATTCTGGTATTCCCATGCATACAACTAGCAAACTCTAATGCAACAGCGCAGCAGCGCGTGATTTCTCCATAGGTGTTATGCTGAAAAGCATATGAACTCGGGTGTTAACTTATTCCGAATGGCATGTCCAGAAGCCGCGCTGGATGCCAACGTCCTGGAGGATGCGTCACGTATACGGTGAGCAGTAATGGCGGTGTTCTTTTACGCGTAAGCATAAATGGCCAGCTCGTGAAATCGGCGGCGTTTGTCAGAATCCACGAAGCAAGCGAAGGAGTAAGGCGCTTGGGCATCCGTTCCGGCTTCGGCCGGTCTACAAATTTCGTCTGCACATTTGATTAGCACTATGGGCAACGAAAACGCAAGAATTTGAGGATAAAAATCGCTAATTCATGCTCCTTAGGCTAGAACTTTGAACACAAAGTCGCACACGCGTATGCCTCAAATTGCGCTGCTGAAATGTTTGCTGTTGATGGACATCGGAAAAAATTATTAAGAACCAACCCCACTTACTATTTAAGAATACGTTGGGTGCTGCCGTTTACCGCCGTGCCTTACCCAGACGCGGAAGCCAGAGGCTGCGACCAGAGGCGCAGCGTCTGAACGACAGTGTCTGAAAACGCTTGCTGTCACGAGGGAAGAATGCGAGAACGCTCCATTATGCAAAATAGAAGTGAGGCGTGCAGACAGGACACAAGAGTAGAGAAGTGGTCCCCTTCTCTACTCGTGTCTTCGTCTTCTCTTCGTGTTGTCCACTTCTCTACTCTTGTGTCCTGTCTGCACGCCTGACTTCTATTTTGCATAATGAATCCTTACCAACTAGCTCAGCTTTCTGTCGTTCTGAGAACGCTCCCCTTACTACCGTGCCACCATGCGGTACTGAACGCTACTACCCTGCCCGCGGTACCACCATACTGTCCCACGGTACGGTTGGGCGCTGTCGCGCGGGCTTTATCAATAAAGCGATCTGCTTTGAGGGCACAGTCTAGTAGGGCCAACGGTTCGTAGCTTGCCGTGCGCCGCGTTCTCACCACTCAATTTGCGTTGACGCGATAGACAGCACGAAGGTCACTTCGCTCGCTGCTGCTACCTCGATTCCTCCCGCCAGCGTTTGGAGAACGAGTGTCCGCGTTCGTCGAGTATGAATTGTTCATGTTTGCCCGTGCACGCTGACACCATGCTAGGTAATTTAGACAGTAAGCGAATGTGTCCAACGGGGTCTTCTACTCCGACAGCTACTGCGTATGACGTGGCCGCGCGAGCGCTATCTGCGATGCGGACAGCGTAGGCGTCTAGGCGCACCCAGGGCGCATAGCTCTGTGCGCCCTGTAGTACCCACACGCTTGCGCGTCACCGTCTTTCACGAAGTGAAACGTCACTCTAACTCATTTCTTTCTTTTCAGTGTCGCTGTCAAAAATACCAACATTTGCGAGCGTTTCGCAACGTTTCCACTCATATTTCAAATCTAAATTTTGCACGAAGGTCGCCTAATATATGCGCTAGCTGCAAGAAGTATTTTCACGCAATCCAAGAGTTTGCCGTATTTCCAAAAAAAGCGTCAATTTATTGGGCGCTCATGAAATACAACAATCCAGATTGCGAAACGTGAGGGAACTAAGAGGTGGCCGGGTTCTATATTATGTAACATTCCATACGCAGTATGCGAACGTTTTAACAACAGTAGTAGAGAAAAGAAGTAAGCATGTGGACAGCTTCATATAAGTCCCTTTCATGTTGTTGCGCAACATGTTGTTTGGGTCTTTGTAAGCAAGGAAATGAGAACAGAAGCGAAAAAGAGATGCATAATCTGGAATAGCTTCTTGCTGGCTTAGTTGGTGTACTACATTCACGTTCGGTTTTTTTTTTCTTTTGTGCCACGAGATACGACTGACATAGAAGAGAGCACGCAAGGTGAGCTTGTGCTACGAAATTTGATGAAATGTATTTCGTACAACGCTAGCATATTGAGTATACTGAAACCCTATCACGTTAGGGAAACGGTGCAACAGAACGTGAAAAAGAAAAAGGAAGAAAGATCCAGCGTCGTAACGTCATGGTCGAAGAAAAGATCATCCCTCTGGCATACATTCTAGAGGATGTGTTGCTGATACAGTAAGTAGCGTTCTTTTTGGTGAAATATACCTGCGCTAGCTAATGTACTCCATTATGTGCAAGCAAAGTGAGCTTTTGATACCGGACACTATAAATCTTGGTTTAATGCCTTTTCCATTCTGTCCTATTGTCATGCTCAGTGATGGCAAAGAACGTCTTCGATGGTTTCCTCGCTGCCGCTGTTGATTGTTCTCGCTACGGCACACCAAGACAACCGCGCTGGCGTGTATCGAAAACCGGCTGCTTTCGGAGCAGGTCGTGCTGGAATGCCTGCATATACGCTCGTCACGTCGGAAGTCAACGAAGCGTTCTCTGGTGCTCCTGCATTCGATCGGCTTTGTTGAACGACTGTAACACTGCCGCGCTTTTATGCGAAGCATATTACGAGAGCTCAACCCAGCTCCTCAGGCGCGGCGGTGTCGCCTTGAAACCACGTGACACCGTGACGTCACGACAGAGGAGAAGTGGCTTTGGCTCAACTCTTGCAAGACGGGCTGGGTGGGAATCGAACCAGGGTCTCCGGAGTGTGGGACGGAGACGCTACCACTGAGCCACGAGTACGATGCTTCAAAGCGGTACAAAAGCGCCTCTAGTGAATGCGGTGTTGCCTTAGAAACGAGCTGTTTCTAAGGCGTGCGTCTCTTGCTCAGGCGCACATTTCGTTGCCGCGCCGAACGCTGCTTTGCTCGACGCTCACCGCGTCCAATGCGGGGCGCGTACTCGCTGCCCTGTAGCCCATTGTCTTACACCCCTTGGCGGGTCGACGGGAACGCTGTCGCGTTCCACTCTTGAAGGCGTAGCAGTAATGCATGAGTTGTTTCTTCGTCTAGCCGAACCAAATATAGCCAAGCAACAGCAGTTCACCAGGCTAAACAGTGGTTCAACAACTAAAATAAAGGCTAGTATGCTTCGCATCCTGGGCTTAACCTTACCTAAGCCACAGCCATTTTTTCTCTACCCTCTCCATCTGTGCATTGTTTCCCTCTCCCACTTCCCCCGCTTTCTTTGTATGAAATCGCATTACCTGAGTGGTCGACTGTAGGCGTTACGGGCGCCAACACGTCTTCACACCGCTAATGTCTGCCTGCCTCTCCATTTTTTCTTGTGATCTCTTAGATCACTTCCACCTAGGTAGTGTAGCAAACCGGACATTTGTCGTCTGGTTATAACATCTACGCTTTGTGCATATAATTTATATCTCCGTCCATTTCTTCGTCTCTTTCTCTCTCTCTCTCTCTAAGGAATGTCTTTACAGCATATGTCAATGTTCACCTGTTACAAATCCCCGCATGTCTGAAGATAGAAACCACGCAGACCCAAAGCAATGTTGGAAATTCTGCACATTTAAAACTAATTGTTTCCGTCTAAAATATGGGAAAAGGTCCAATTAAATCGCGCTATTAAAAGTACGAACACTGGGTTCCGTACAATAGAAAGACGCCGTTAATAACATTCACAACCCGTACACTGACGAATCTTAACGGGCTCATTGAAACTCGCTGCCATTTTTTTCCCATTCGCCTGATTGCTTTTTAAGTATTGCACCATTTTCAAGATATTTTTTTCCTTTTATGTTCGAATTAAATATACATACTGCTCCCATGAATAGCTTTCATTGTGTAGGGAATTTCTCTACTGTGTTACAAATATAATACGTGCGTGTTATGTGTACTGCATGTTGACGTTGCATTTGGATATTTGAGTATATATTTCTCATAAAATTTATCCCACTATGTGCTTAAAATATGCCCACGTAGTATGCACTCAAGTGAGAGCGACAGTATGGTAAACAAACAAACAAAAAAGTTATGCAACTGACTCTGACTTCGTTACTCGAGTGAAAGAGGTGGCAGTGGTAACGCGAGGACCCATCCACGGCGTCGTCGTCCGTAGCTGTTAGTTCTTTCCGTCAATCTGACGAATGTTATGTAGGATGATGATGGCGTTGAGAAGTTATGCACAGAGGAGCACCACCAATATCTTAATACATCCAAGGCTTCTGTACCAATTGCGTCACAGTGACACATACAAATTCTAGTTAATTTTCCGAAAATGGGTACATACCGACGAAGTGGCACATAGCTTGTGAATTGGCCAAAGGGCAGTTCCATATACCCAGTGCCCCTACAAAAACGAGGCAGCCTAAATAGTGAGAAACGTAACAAAATCAAAGAAGCTGTTTACTGTCAGGCGCTATTCTAATGGAAGTTCTGTGTGCTTTAGGAATACCTATGAGCCGGCAATACATGTACTAGCATCATGTCTTGATGTAGTGTTTGATTTCAGCATTGGTGAAATTGCCGAGCGTCCACCTCATAGGCGGGAGATCATCATCATCATCATCAGCCCGGTTACGCCCACTGCAGGGCAAAGGCCTCTCCCATATTTCTCCAACAACCCCGGTCATGTACTAATTGTGGCCATGTCGTCTCTGCAAATTTCTTAATCTCATCCGCCCACCTAACTTTCTGCCGTCCCCTGCTACGCTTTCTTTCCCTTGGGATCCAGTCCGTAACCCTTAATGACCATCGGTTATCTTCCCTCCTCATTACATGTCCTGCCCATGCCCATTTCTTTTTCTTGATTTCAACTAAGATGTCATTAACTCGCGTTTGTTCCCTCACCCAATCTGTTCTTATCCCTTAACGTTACACCTATCATTCTTCTTTCCATAGCTCGTTGCGTCGTCCTCAATTTAAGTAGAACCCTTTTCGTAAGCCTCCAGGTTTCTGCCCCGTAGGTGAGTACTGGTAAGACACAGCTATTATATACTTTTCTCTTGAGGGATAATGGCAACCTGCTGTTCATGAACTGAGAACGCCTGCCAAACGCAACCCAGCCCATTCTTATTCTTCTGATTATTTCCGTCTCATGATCCGGATCGGCAGTGACTACCTGCCCTAAGTAGATGTATTCCCTTACGACTTCCAGTGCCCCGTTGCCAATTGTGAATTGCTGTTCTCTTCCGAGACTGTTAAGCATTACTTTAGTTTTCTGCAGATTAATTTTTAGACCCACTCTTCTGCTTTGCCTCCGCAGGTCAGTGAGTATGCATGGCAATTGGTCCCCTGAGTTACTAAGCAAGGCAATATCATCAGCGAATCGCAAGTTACTAAGGCATTCTCCATTAACTTTTATCCCCAATTCTTCCCAATCCAGGTCTCTGAATACCTCCTGTAAACACGCTGTGTAAACACGCCTTTCTTTATTAGGATTTTGTTGCTTGCTTTATGGAGGACTACGGTGGCTGTGGAGCCGTTATAGATATCTTTCAGTATTTTTACATACGGCTCGTCTATACCCTGATTCCGTAATGCCTCGATGACTGCTGAGGTTTCGACAGAATCAAACGCTTTCTCGTAATCAATGAAAGCTATATATAATGGTTAGTTATATTCCGCAAATTTCTCTATCACCTGATTGATAGTGTGAATATGATCTATTGTTGAGTAGCCCTTACGGAATCCTACCTGTTCCTTTGCTTGACAGAAGTCTAAGGTGCTCCTGATTCTATTTGCGATTACCTTAGTAAATAGTTTGTAGGCAACGGACAGTAAGCTGATCGGTCTATAATTTTTCAAGTCTTTGGCGTCCCCTTTCTTATGGATTAGGATTATGTTAGCGTTCTTCCAAGATTCCGGTACGCTCGAGGTCATAAGGCACTGCGTATACAGGGTGGCCAGTTTCTCTAGAACAATTTGTCCACCATCCTTCAACAAATCTGCTATTACCTGATCCTCCCCAGCTGCCTTCCCCCTTTGCATATCTCCCAAGGCTTTCTTTACTTCTTCCGGCGTTACCTTTGGGATTTCGAATTCGTCTAGACTATTTTCTCTGCCACTATCGTCGTGGGTGCCACTGGTACTGTATAAATCTTTATAGAACTCCTCAGCCACTTGAACTATCTCATCCATATTAGTAATGATATTGCCGGCTTTGTCTCTTAACGCGTACATCTGATTCTTGCCAATTCCTAGTTTCTTCTTCACTGTTTTTAGGCTTCCTCCGTTCCTAAGAGCATGTTCAATTCTATCCATATTATACTTCCTTATGTCAGCTGCCTTACGCTTGTTGATTAACTTCGAAAGTTCTGCCAGTTTTATTCTAGCTGTAGGGTTAGAGGCTTTCATACATTGGCGTTTTTTGATCAGACCTTTCGTCTCGATAGTTTGCTGGTATCCCGCCTAACGGAGTTACCACCGACTTCCATTGCACACTCCTTAATGATGCCCACAAGATTGCCGTTCATTGCTTCAACACTAAGGTCCTCTTCCTGAGTTAAGGCTAAATACCTGTTCTGTAGCTTGAACTGGAATTCCTCTATTTTCCCTCTTACCGCTAACTCATTAATCGGCTTCTTATGTACCAGTTTCTTCCGTTCCCTCCTCAGGTCTAGGCTAATTCGACTTCTTACCATCCTGTGGTCACTGCAGCGCACCTTGCCGAGCACGTCCACATCTTGTATGATGCCAGGGTTAGCGCAGAGTATGAAGTCTACTTCATTTCTAGTCTCGCCGTTCGGGCTCCTCCACATCCACTTTCGGCTATCCCGCTTGCGGAAGAAGGTATTCATTATCCTCATATTATTCTGTTCCGCAAACTCTACTAATAACTCTCCCCTGCTATTCCTAGTGCCTATGCCATATTCCTCCACTGCCTTGTCTCCAGCCTGCTTCTTGCCTACCTTGGCATTAAAGTCGCCCATTAGTATAGTGTATTTAGTTTTCACTCTACCCATCACCGATTCCACGTCTTCATAGAAGCTTTCGACTTCCTGGTCATCATGACTGGATGTAGGGGCGTAGACCTGTACAATTTTCATTTTGTACCTCTTATTAAGTTTCACAACAAGACCTGCCACCCTCTCGTTAATGCTGTAAAATTCCTGTATGTTACCAGCTATATTATTATTAATCAGGAATCCGACTCCTAGTTCTCTTCTCTCCGCTAAGCCCCAGTAGCACAGGACGTGCCCGCTTTTTAGCACTGTATATGCTTCTTTTGGCCTCCTAACTTCACTGAGCCCTATTATATCCCATTTACTGCCCTCTAATTCCTCCGATAGCACTGCTAGACTCGCCTCACTAGAAAACGTTCTAGCGTTAAACGTTGCCAGGTTCATATTCCAATGGCGGCCTGTCCGGAGCCAGTGATTCTTAGCACCCTCTGCTGTGTCGCAGGTCTGACCGCCGCCGTGGTCAGTTGCTGCGCAGCTGCAGGGGACTGAGGGCCGGTGTTTGATTGTTGTGTTCATATAGGAGGTTGTGGCCATGTACTGCACCAGGGTGGCCAATCCTGCTCTGGTGAGGGAGTGCGTTACCGGTTCTGGTCACCGGAATCAGGCCACACTCCAGGCCTGTTTGTGCAATTTTATCAACACGCGGATTTGTTTTTTAATCCGGTAGAAAATTGCCGGCTCCGGGATTCGAACCACGGACCTCTTGCACGCGAGGCGGGTGTTCTACCTCTACGCCACCGCTGCACCTTGCTGCAGGCGGGAGATACTGGTTTCGAATCCCGGTGTCGCCGAAAAGCCACCGGCCTTTTCTTTTTTGAAGGGTGGGGATGTACTATGACATATCGCGGGGTTGTTTAAGTGGCCTCCCATCTCTAACGACGTGTGGCGCGCCACGAGACCCTTGAGCCCCTTTGAATAACCGATGGGTGACCGGCGGCAGCGTAGTTTTTATCCCGAAGTCGAGGTGGACACTCTCTAACGAGGCCACAGTTGGGATGAGTTTGTTGTCATTACATTCACTGCCGTTAATTTGTTGGTCGAAATTCTCCACCATACAAACTGTCTATTCGGCATACCCAGGGGTATGCAAGAAAAACCACGGCTTTAACTTTGGTTTGGCATACTAGCACCTACCCTCTCTCTTCCCTTCAACGTCAGCCACTTTACGCATACATTTTATCACGCTGCATGGCGTGCCGAAGAAAAAGAAAGTGGGGGAGTGCGTGAGGAGCTGGCTGCCACCTGTTGGCCTTGGAGGACCGTCCTGTCCCAAACCACGCCGCATTCTTCCGAAGTTTGGCCAGCTGGACAATGTGACTACCATAGCAAGTGCGGATGCATCTGCCTCTAACGACCTTGCTGAGCCCGGTGAGTTGTCAAAGATAAACTGGCTCATCTTCAAGACGCCGATACCAACCTGTGTGCGACCACTGCTATCCCGATGAGTGCTACGTGAAAGCACTAGCGGGCTGGTCACGCCCTGCCTACAGCGACTACACCCATGCCCAGAGCACCATGATCCAGCCGCAATGCTGTAGCCCACCTGTGTGCTACAACTGCAGGGCTCAGGGATACAATGCCAGGTATGGCCGCCGTCGCCTACCACGTGCTCTGCGAGAATAAACATATGCACATCGCATGCAAAAAGCTGCATCCTGGCAATCATTTGTGTCTTTTCGCCAGCTACCTCGAGAACACACGTACGCACCAAGGAATGACTCCCAGTGTCTGACCGCAGCTTGTCTCCACCGCCGACTCGGACACGCCGATCGCCATTTCCACGTCGCCGTTCACGTACGCCTCCCGAGATGAGAAACTAGCTGGTGCGACCGATGGAGGTGAGGTCGCGGTACGTTCACTTATGCAAATGCCTCCACCTGTCGTCATGTCAAAGAACAAAGTGTGGGTTTGTGTCGACCGTGTAACACTGCCGCTTTGGTGGATACCGGTGCTTCCGTGTCTGCAATGCGCCTTTCTTGCAAGAACCAACCAAGGACCGAAAGTGATGTTCGCTTGAAAAGAAAGCATCACTTTTCGCGGAGCTGGTGGCGGACTGTTTACGTGTTCACATGTGATAACGGTTGGTGGAAAGTCATTCCGAACCGAATTCACTGCACTAGAAGGCACCACGCATGACGTGGTTCTTTGTATTGAATTTTTACGGAAGTGTAAAGAAACATTAGACTGCAGGGCTGGTGAAATTTTATTGAGCAGCGACATCCAACCACTAGCGTTTCACGACATTCCATCCAATGGTCAGGGAGTATTCTCATTGTCTACTGATGTACTTTTACAGCGAAGACGGCAATGTTCGTCCCAATCCCCTCGTCGCCCGTCAATGCTGGTTTCTGCTGTGGGTTAATTGAACCTACATGCGACAACGCTCTAAAGAAGAGTGCACTTGTCCATCGGTACCGAATCGAAGTCGTAGGTGGTTGTGCTCACGTGCGGACGAAGGATGTGTCATCCGAGTCAGTTATTTTGCCTGCTGGACTGAAGGTAGCACGCTTTGCGAAAGACGATGTTGTCAGCATTCGTGCGGTTGCTACTTCTGAGTGACCGCTCTTCCGAATTTAGGAGCATGATTAACACATTGCTTCCCTCTTCTAACCAACAAGCGCTCCCGGAGCTACTTACCCGCTTTGCGTAGGTGTTTGGCTTTGGGGCAAGAGAGTCTACCTTCACCACCGCACTCCCGCGTACACCACCGCTTCAATACTGGGACAGCGTCACCAATAGAACAAGAACCGTACCGCGTTTCTCCTGTCGAACTCAAAGCGATCGCCGAACAAGTTACAGACACGCTAAGGAAAGGCGTCATCCAGGCGTCCAATAGTCCGTGGGCGGCTCCAGTTATATTGGTCAAGAATAAAGATGATTCGTGGCGATTTCTCGTCGACTACAGACGCGTAGATGCAGAGACACAAAAAAATGTGTATCCTCACTTACGAGTAGGTGTCTATTGACTGTTTACATTTGACTGTTAACATAAGCCGCCAACGTTGCCCTTTGAAAGCTTTGGCGTCGACTTCCAAGGTCCCTTCCCGAAGTCCACTACCTAGCGTCGCTGGATTATTGTGTGTGTGAACTATATGAACCAGTATATTGAGATAGCACTTGCTTCGGCTTCAGCAGCTGACGTTTCATCTTTTCTGTTGTGCTCCGTCATTCTGCGTCATGGTGCTCCACGCGTTGTGATTAGAGATCGTGGAGGGCAGCTTACGGCAGACGTTGTTGAAGGACTACTACTTTGTTGTGGATATGATTGCAGGTACTCGACATCTGCAGCCGAGCGACGTCACTAAGCACACGAATCGTACCCTGACCAAACTGCTTGCCACTTCTATCTCCACAGATCATAAATCTGGGATTCTGTTTTATCATTTGTTCCGTACGCTTAAAATACTGCCAAACACGAAGTCACAGACTCTGCGCCTTTCTTTCTTCTTCATGCTCGGCATCCCCAAAGCTTTGTCGGCACCATCCTTCCCTGATCTCCACATGATGACTCTTCAATAGGCCAGACTTTGCCAGACTTTGCCGTGCCCAAGAGGCGCGTCGAGTGGTCCACCTCGAGGCTTTTTCCTCTCAAGACCGTGCCAATCAATGCTCGTTATGACGCTCGAAATATGCTCGTCACATTTGTTCCTGGAAACCTTGTTGTTTGCCTTTGGACTCCTGCACGGAAAAGAGGGGCTGCACAACAAATTTCTCCCAAGATACACCTGCCCTTACGTCATTCTGAGACGTTTGAGTGGCGTGACATACTTCATCGCAAGATCTGCGGCCGCGTAAAAACCCGCGGCCGAGTAAAAACGCAAGTTACGCACGTCGCACGATTTACCACCATCGCGGTATGTAACTCGCTCGGAGAGTTTCGCCTGCCCCCGGAGAAATTGTCACGCTGCACGGCAGAGACCGTAGAGGAGTGCTCGAGGAGTTGGCTGCTTCCTGTTGGCCTTGGAAGACCGTCTGGTGGTCCCGTGCGCTACGCTAACCATCCATGATCTTGTAAATAAACCCCTCTCTTCCGGTAGTATGTATATATATATATATATATATATATATATATATATATATATATATATATATATATATATATATATATATATATATATATATATATATATATATATATATATATATATATATATATATTTATATATATATATATATATACATGAGCCACAATGTACATCGGCTTCGCTTCCAGTCAACATCATTCGTTACAAGTGGCACCAGCCACTTTAGAGCGCGGATCTGGCTGATTCTGTCTTTGAATGCACTGTGAGTGCCACCAGTGCATGCACTTTTCGTTCGTCCCGTCCGTTAAAGAAAGGAAAATCTGCGCCTTGCACCGCCGTTCCAACCGCTGATGTTCTGATACAGCCGAACGCAAGGAACTGCAGTAGGCGGGAAAAGTGGTTGGCATGATTTATGACAGATTCAGTTGGGGGCAGTCACTGCTTCCTCGTTTGAGTTTTCCAGAACTGTGCGCTTATTTTTTTTTCTTCACTGCGATGCTGAAAACCTACGGTTATTCGCTGTCTTATTCGACATCGGCAAAAAAAAAAGAAAAGCTAGAACAAAAAAAATGGCTGTGGCTTAGGTAAGGTTAAGCCCAGGAGGCGAAACATACTAGCCTTTATTTTAGTTGTTGAACCACTGTTTAGCTTGGTGAACTGCTGTTGCTTGGCTATATTTGGTTCGGCTAGACGAAGAAACAACTCATGCGTTACTCTGCTTCGCCTTGGACGCCCCCATTGGACGCGGTGAGCGTCGAGCAACGCAGCGTTCGGCGCGGCAACGAAATGTGCGCCTGAGCAAGCGACGCACGCCTGAGCCTTAGAAACAGCTCGTTTCTAAGGCAACACCGCATTCACTAGAGGCGCTTTTGTACCGCTTTAAAGCATCGTACTCGTGGCTCAGTGGTAGCGTCTCCGTCTCACACTCCGGAGACCCTGGTTCGATTCCCACGCAGCCCATCTTGCAAGAGTTGAGCCAAAGCCACTTCTCCTCTGTCGTGACGTCACGGTGTCACGTGGTATTCAGGGCGACACCGCCGCGCCTGAGGAGCTGGGTTGAGCCCTCGTAATATGCTTCGCATAAAATAATACAAAAAATGGCTGTGGCTTAGGTAAGGTTAAGCCCAGGATGCGAAGCATACTAGCCTTTATTTTAGTTGTTGAACCACTGTTTAGCCTGGTGAACTGCTGTTGCTTGGCTATATTTGGTTCGGCTAGACGAAGAAACAACTCATGCATTACTTCTTCGCCTTCAAGAGTGGAACGCGACAGCGTTCCCGTCGACCCGCCAAGGGGTGTAAGACAATGGGCTACAGGGCAGCGACTACGCGCCCCGCATTGGACGCGGTGAGCGTCGAGCAAAGCAGCGTTCGGCGCGGCAACGAAATGTGCGCCTGAGCAAGAGACGCACGCCTTAGAAACAGCGCGTTTCTAAGGCAACACCGCATTCACTAGAGGCGCTTTTGTACCGCTTTGAAGCGTTGTACTCGTGGCTCAGTGGTAGCGTCTCCGTCCCACACTCCGGAGACCCTGGTTCGATTCCCACCCAGCCCGTCTTGCAAGAGTTGAGCCAAAGCCACTTCTCCTCTGTCGTGACGTCACGGTGTCACGTGATTTCATGGTCACCGCCGCGCCTGAGGAGCTGGGTTGAGCCCTCGTAATATGCTTCGCATAAAAGGCGATTTTCTCCACGGAACGGATGTGCGCGAACAAAGCAAGAGAAACGGAATACTGCCCTACTTGGAGCAATTGCTTTTGAAGGAAAGTATCGTTATACACAGACATGTATGGGCGCGTACTACTGCGTTCCTACTTTCGCAGTGCTAAACTTCGTGAATTCAGCGCCGATCATTGGCTGGCGTTCAAGCTTTACCTTCAGAACGCTCCAGTACCCACCGCGGTTGCCTAGTGGCTATGGTGTTAGGCTGCTGAACACGAGGTAGCGGGATCGAATACCGTCCACGGCGGCCTCATTTAGATGGGGCCGAAATCCAAAAACACCCGTGTAATTAGACTTAGGTGCACGTTAAGGAACCCCAGGTGGTCCAAATTTCCGGAGTCTCCTTCTACGGCGTGTTTCATAATCAGTTCGTGGTTTTTACTCGTAAAACCCCGTGAATTAATTTTTAATAGAACGCTGCAGTTTACCGATACGGAGTGCTTCTCCGGCAGATTTCGCGTGAAATTAATCTCTGGGGTATGACGTGGCAAAATCTCAATACGATTGCTATGCGTGCCGCACTGGGTACCTTCTGAATTATGTTGACCATCAATGCTCAGTAGTCGAGTTTCTTTTTCTCTTCCTTTTTTTTTACATTTTATCCTCATTAGATTGCGATCACCCCGACCAGGATTAACCCTGCGACTTCATCCTCGGTACCGAAACTCCATAGTGACTAATCTATACTGCAAGGGGTGTTTATTAATTCTTCATTCTTTATGCTTCTTTCTTTAGTTCCGGTTTACAGATGCATTTGCTTGAATGCGTTAGTAGCGCATCGTACTTGTAAGCGCACTGCGACAATGCCAATGCGAAAACGCTTACATGCGGCGCAGCGCCTTTCGTGCGAAGCATAAGGGAACCTGGGTCCGTATAATTACTTTGTTTAGCGCAAAACAATGGATACAAGAAAGACGACGGGACAAAGTGCCTTGTCATGTCGTCTTTCTGGTGTCCATTGTTTTGCGCTAAACAAAGTAATTATGGATTCGCACCAACTATCCCGCCAACGCATTGTAGGGAACCTGGGTCCGCATTCACAAAGCATTTCTTTCGTAAGTGTTATTTACCCGCTATGGTTGCTCAGTGGCTATGGTGTTAGGCTGCTGAGCACGAGGTCGCGGGATCGAATCCCGGCCACGGCTACCGCATTTCGATGGGGGCGAAATGCGAAAACACCCGTGTACTTAGATTTAGGTGCACGTTAAGGAACCCCGGGTAGTCGAAATTTCCGGAGTCTTCCACAACGGCGTGCCTCATAATCAGAAAGTGGTTTTGGCACGTAAAACCCCATAATTTTTTTAAAGTGTTATTTGCCATTGACCAGCCTCCTTCGCTAACATTATGTCCAACATCAAGACTGGCTGAAATTTGTTCTTACGAACGAGCCCAGCATAAGCACGTTCTGTGAATACGGGCTCTGCTTCTCTGCTATTTGCGTTCTGCCAGTGATCGCAACCATGACCAAGAGCCACCCCAAACTTAATTTATAGTTTACGGCTCCATATTTAATGAATGTTTTCGCCACCACGGGAAAGGACGACGACGAAGTGTCTTTGATACAGCGCTGTTCTTTCTAGCTCCGGGTTATTTCTGTGAAAACCTAAGTTCATCCGCTGGTCCTCGCTCCCTGCTCAGTCGCAATGGAAGTGGACGACCCCGCACGTCTGCCGGCGACGGCGGCGTCAGTGGCGGCCGCCTCCAGGAAGCGGATCGGTCAGCAGAGTGACACCGACAGCGAGGACACCCATGTCTAGTGTCTCAGCAGTGAGGACACTTCCGATGACGACTTCCAGCTTGTACAGAGCCGCAGAGCGAAGCGACGGAACACCAGGACGTCCTCATCGTCTAGCACGGAAACAGTGAGACAGACACAGAGGCCGGACGCCAATACCATCATCTTTGTGCCCCTGCTTCCCAACGTCAACATGAAGCTACTTAACAGGCAATCTGTGTCGATGTCACTGGAAGCCTTAGTGCCAAATGAAATATTGAACATTCGAGTGAACACCCGAAAAAATCTTCTGGCAGTTGATGTCCAGCATGCGGCTGCTTTGACCACTCTACGCAGCGTAACGGACCTCGATGGCATTCAGGTGCGTTCTTACATCCCTCTGGGATCTGACGTAGTCACCGGCGTTATCTACGACGTAGACGTCGCCATCCTTAATAACGACTTGCCGATTCTTATCAAGCCAGCCAATGATGAGGTCATCGTTGATGTTAAGCGGCTAGGCAGTTCACGCTGCGTGAAAATAGCATTCAAGGGCAAACATATACCCTCGCATGTCAAGGTTGGACACTTCAGACATGCAGTGCGGCCGTTCATTGCCAAACCTCTCCAGTGCCGCAAATGCATGAAACTGGGACACGTGAGCAGCGTCTGCGAAAATCAGGCAGCATGCCCTCGCTGCGGAGAGCCCCACGCTGCAGATAAATGTGGCGCGACTGTAGTGAAGTGTTCCAACTGCGGAACATGAAGCTTCATCGAAGAAATGCCCACATATTAAGAAGGAAATGGCCATCTTGTAAGAGATGGCGAGAGATCATTCATCTCATCGCGAAGCCGCCGAAAAAATCAGGAAGCGACGTTCACGTCACCGGCGCTCCTCAAGACAGGCTTCTCAAGGAAGCCGCATGCCACTTCCTACAACACCACCTCCTCCTCCGTCGCCTAGGCCAGACAACGTGGAAAGGACCGAAAAGAGCAAGTCCACTGAGAAGGCCACATCTGCCGAATCTTGGCCGGCTCTACCAAAACGACAACATTCACCAACAGAATCACAGCAAACTTTCGCTGGACAACCCCCGACGTCTACTGTCGGCGATGTGTGCGACCAAGACAGGCAGGTGGCTGATATGCTGCAATCGCTAATTAATACAATGCGCATTATACTGAACAAACTGCAAACACCAGCAACTCGAAGCGCTCTGCAAATACTGGATGCACTAAATCCAGTGCTTGCTAGCATCGTTTAAGCACCATGGCTCGACCAATAGTCCCCTTCCGCACTGAACTTAAAAGTGCGTCGATCTTTCAATGGAATGCCAGGGGTCTAAGGACCCGTATATCAGACTTTCGCCAATTCATTTTCCCAAATCGCTTCCCCATACTGGTCATTTGCGAACCAAATACATCAACTCCACTCAGACTGTCCGGTTATGAATCTTTCGTCTCGTCCACATGCGGTGCGAGCACGAAAGTGATCATCTACATCCGCACGGACTTCACATATGTCGCTAACACAATAGAGCCTCATGATGACAACCAATATGTCTGCCTAAATGTCCAAAAGAAGAAAGTGTCATTTACACTAATTGGTGCCTACATATCCCCAGCGGGTCACTTTGACGGCGAACGACTTAAGAAAATATTACTAATGAACAATGGTCCCTGGGTTATCACATGTGACTTCAACGCGCATCACCAGCTATGGGGAAGCACTAAAATGGACTCCAAAGGCAGGAGCCTTGCCTCCTTTGCTGCCGACCATGATTTGTGCTGTGTGAATGACGGCAGCCCTACATTTCTGCGAGGCACGACCTACAGTAGCTGCTTGGACTTGACTTTGATGTCACGGCGCTTTGCCTCGAGCGTCCAATGGTTTACAGACGTAGAAACACATGGAAGCGACCATATTCCAACATACATAACGATTAGAGGAATTGAGCAACGCTCCTCTACTGTGTTGCGTACAGTTGATTGGACAAAATTTAAGAAGGTTATGGATGACACTTGTCGGGAAGGCCTCTCACACACTATCGAAGAAACAATCGCAGAGGCATTGAAAACGTCAATGTGCTCGCTTACAAGGTCAACAAGGCGAACAGACTTGGACGTGGAACTGGATAGGCTGCGTGCGGCACGCCGACAGGCGGAGAGGAGTTATCGGCGCACGAAGTCCGTCTTGGATCTGAGGGCTTCACGACGCATACAAAAGAAAATCCAGCGCCGCATGGATAAATTGGAAGATAAGCGATGGAAAACATTCTGTCAGTCGCTTGATCCCCGAAAATCGCTCTCGCACATATGGAGAACGGTTAGGGGTCTTCGCTCATCCCCGCATCAAAGGAAGCCCTTCGCTGCTCTGGCCCTCTACCAACTTCGCTCGGAACTTCAATTGGCTGAAGAGTTCTGCGCACGGATTGCTGGGTCCGTGGCCATCATTACTGACGCAGCATTGAATGACATCCCTGAGGCACGTGTACCAGAAATCAACGTGCTCTTTTCACTCGAAGAGCTCGATGCTGCGTTGGCGACTTGCAGGCGTTCTTCGTCACCAGGACCTGATGGCATCACGTATGCTGCCCTATGCCACCTGGGACATGAGGCACGTGATGAGCTTCTCAACTACTACAATGAGTCTTGGCAGAACGGCGCCGTTCCTAAACAATGGAAATCGAGCCGCTTCATCCCCATTCTGAAACCTGGAAAGTCACCGCTTGAGATCTCATCATATCGTCCGATTGCGCTTTCGAGCTGCGTCGGCAAAGTGATGGAAAGGATGATTCTTGCCCGATTGGAATGGTACCTAGAACGATTCAACGTCTATCCGAACGCCATGACAGGCTTCCGTTGAGGTCGCACGTCCATAGACAACGTCATTGACGTCGTAACATGGGTCCAAAATCAAAAAAGCCTCAAGCGCCTGTCTGCGGCACTTTTTCTGGATATAAAAGGAGCCTACGATAACGTCGCCCATGAGGCCATACTAAACTCACTTGAGGCTGTTGGAGTTGGTGGCCGGATGTATCAATGGATTCAAGACTATTTGACTGAAAGGCGTTTTTTCTTACAGACCGAAGACGGCCCAACTTCAGACCATTACATCTGCCGTGGTGTGCCGCAAGGTGGAGTGTTGAGCCCTATTTTGTTCAACCTCGTCCTGGTAGGACTAGCGGATTACCTACCGCAGACAGTACATGTCTCAATATACGCCGACGACATTTGCCTCTGGGCCTCTGCGGTGACTCGCCCTCAGCTAAGAGCCAGGCTTCAGCGGGCGGCAACCATGACGGCTTCTTATCTCCGAGAACAAGGCCTCAGTGTGTCTACTGAGAAGTGCGCATTACTTGGTTTTACGCGGAAACAAATGTCATCGTATCCTGTTACCATCAATGGTCAAGCTGTATTCTATGTCAAGACACATCGCTTTCTGGGCGTCATCATTGACCGCAACCTCTCGTGGAGCCCTCACTGCGTCTATCTGAAGAAGAAGCTAGTCGCCATTGCTCAGGTCTTCAAATTTCTATGCGGGAAAAACTGGGGTACACCAGTCCATTCTATGCTGCAGCTGTACAGGGTTTTGTTTCTCGGACTCCTACGTTACAGCCTACCAGTGTTGTCAAATGCATGCAAGACGAACTTTCGCACCTTGGAGAGCATACAAGGTCAAGCCCTACGCACGTGTTTGGGGCTGCCTCGGTGCACGTCAACAGCAGCAACAATTGCCATCGAAGGAGACCATACAATCCAGACACATGTAGCTGTCGACTCTCTCAGAGCGCACATTCGCCATCTGTCAAGGATCCCCGACCACCATTTGGCCTCCCTACCAGCCGAGAGACCTCAAGCGACCTTTTCACGAGTGATTAACGCTCATCAAGAGTACATACCAGCAAGTTTTACACCGGCGGCGAAGCCTTCCTCCCCCCTGTGGTGCCTGCGACAGCCTCAAGTGCATTTTGATATTCCTGGAATTACAAAAAAGTCCAATCATCCATCGCCGGCTCTGAAGCAACTTACACTCCTATTACTGCACCAGACGTATCATGACCGCATACACATATATACCGATGGTTCAACCTCACCTACCAGCTCAACTGCCGCATTCGTCGTTCCAGCCAAGAACGTTACAGTTAAATTCAAACTGTCGCACACGACTACATCTACATCGGCAGAACTTGCAGCTCTCCATGCCGCTATGATGTACATCACCGAAGAGCCAACAGAGAAGTGGGTCGTATTTTGTGACTCTAAGGCAGCCCTTCATAGCATCAAGTCCGCGTTACGTCACAGAACTTACGAGCAAATGACATCTGAAATCAGGGAACTGCACCACAATGCTCTGGAAAGAGGCCACCACATTGTATTTCAGTGGATTCCTGCTCACTGTGGCATCGTCGGCAACAACCTATCTGACAAGGCTGCCCGGTGTGCCCACGAAGATACAAAGACGCGTCCAACACCTTTGGCGAGGTCGGACGCTGCCAGAGAACTTCGCCTACTTGCGCGCAAGAAGTCCCAAGATCTGTGGACATCAAGTGGCTTCAATTGCAGATTACGTCAACTGGACCCCACGCTACGGCTACAACTGCCACCTAGCCTTTCCCGCAGCGAAGCAACCTTGTTGTGTCGCTTGTGGTTGGGAGTGGCGTTCACGAACGCATACTCCTACCGTATGGGAATGGCCGAGAGCCCGATGTGCGACTCCTGTGGGTGCGAGGAGTCCATCGAGCACGTATTGTGTACCTGCCCTCGCTACGATGTCCAACGCCTCTCTCTGCGGGCAACTTTACACAGACTAGACTCGAGACCATTCACCGAGTCAAAGATACTCGGACCGTGGCCACAACCGTCACTGGCTCGAAAAGCGATTCGTGCACTAGTGCGGTACTTAAAGTGCACGGGCTTAAGAGACCGCTTATAGTGTCATTGTATAAGGTGTCCCTCCCACATGTACTCAGTGCTGACTCTCTCCCTTTCTTCCTCTTTCTATTCCCCTTTCCCCCAGACCCAGTGTAGGGTAGCAAACCGGATGCTGTTCTGGTTGACCTCCCTGCCTTCCCTACCCTTGCTTTCTCTCTCTTCGCCACCACCACCAAGAGAGCAGACGCCGGCAGACGCCGGCAGACGTTTCAATCTCTCTCTCTCTCTCTCTATCTCTCTCTCTCTCAATGCGACACGCGAGAGTTTGCACGCATCGGGTGAGTCGGCTTACAGGTCTCGTTTTGCGCTCTCCCGGTGCAGTAATGCATTTCGCCTTCCCAGCACATTACGACCATTGCCGTGAATGCGATACGCTAGAAATGCGATGCGGTGCGCCACAGTTGCATCCGCGTAAACGCAGCTAATGCTCACATTTACGAGAAACGTCGCAGTCTGAGTGGTCCGACAGAAGTCTTAGCGACTGCACAATCGCCGCACACCGCAAGCGCTGGTCACACACACCACAAAAATTTAATCTACAAGAACGTCATTCGGCTGGCACGCTATGTGTGGTTGCCGTACAGCAGCTTCTGGAAGACAAAAAAACAGTTTGCGCATGCAGTAACAGCCTGATGGAAAAACACTACGGTGCATACGCGGACAGGAAAGATTTGCGTGTCGGCATGTCGAGCACGGGACATAATTCGCTTCGATTCGGTACCATTATTTCATTATTATTTTTTTCTGACGTTTCAGTGAAGAACTACAAAAGTGTAGATGGGGTAGGTGCATGTTGTGCTGCTCGTTCTGAATCGATAACGACAATGTTGCATGTCTCGGGTAAGTTTTATTTCTTGCGTGCGTGCATTTGTTGCGTGTAGTATGTGTCAGGCATTGTGTTCCTTCGGTTCGCGTTAGTAATTTCGGACCATCAAGCTCTAACAATTTCGTTGCACATTTCGTTGCCGCGCCGAACGCTGCGTTGCTCGACGCTCACCGCGTCCAATGCGGGGCGTCCAAGGCGAAGCAGAGTAACGCATGAGTTGTTTCTTCGTCTAGCCGAACCAAATATAGCCAAGCAACAGCAGTTCACCAAGCTAAACAGTGGTTCAACAACTAAAATAAAGGCTAGTATGCTTCGCATCCTGGGCTTAACCTTACCTAAGCCACAGCCATTTTTTTGCACTAAATAGGATTTTTCCTTGCGCAAAAAATTTATTTAGACCAACGTATATTGCGCCAATCTTTTTAGGTATTAAATATGCTATACCTGGAATGCCTATTGTATTTTTATTGGTCTTATTGAAAGAAAATGTATTGCAAACTGCATAGGGTATTATTCATCCTAAGATTACAATAAACTGCACACGTACACATGTGCAAAAATTGCGGTAACTTCACGACGAGTTAATTCATCATCGGCACGGAGGGCGCTCATTTTCGTAGCGAGTTTCCTCGTCATCGGCAAGCAGTCACAGGGTTAACGCATTTAAAGGAAACTATATTAACAAAAAGAACAAATAGAGATGGGTTTAGCGATTGCTTTTACTTCGTTCCTGGCTTATAGCGCGAAGTGACACAGACGAAGACTAAAAGAAAGGATGAACGCTAACTCTCAACTAAATCATTATTGAAACAATCAACATACATTCGTCGCACTGTTTGAATTGCGGTTGTAAACCTTTCTTTGAGGACACAAAAGTCCTTTCAAGACACAAATGCCAATCGACACGTGAATTAATGGAGACATTTCACATCAAAACATTTGGGGAGACTTGTGCTAGCCAAGCATCAATATCACTGTTAGATAGCGTATTTCAACATCTTCTCAGCACCTGTGTCAATCTCAAGTACTGCCTTTTCTTGTTTGGTTTTTCTAGCTTTCCTGCCTTCTGATATGTTGAACTGATAGCATTTAGACCTTGTCATGTTTGTTTGCTACGGTTTTTGCAGTAACATATATTTGTTGGTCGTTTCAACAAATATTTAGTTGAGAGTCAGTGCTATTCCTGTCTTCTTCTAGTCTTCGTCTGTGTCACTTCGCGCGACGAACCAGGAATATGTTAATATACCAACTCGTCCAACTGTCTATCCCTTTGTTTTACTTTGTCCTCGACACTTTTTTTTTATAGAGGAAAGAAGTTCAAATAGTATTGCACACTGACACGCTTCGCCGGATGTGTGACGCTTTTCTTGATGCTCTACGAGATCTTGTTGATCTAGATAGAAAATATGGCGCCACCATCAATGAGAGTTTTCTTACGGGTACTTTACCTTCTCAGGAATGACGGTATGTCGTTGTGCGTGCCTGGTATTGGCTAGTGTTTAACGAGACTTCACCTAAAACGTGGATAAGGGTACACAAATAATGCGAATTCATAAAAGAAAATCTTCATAAAAAGCATTCATTTCTCCCGTAACACCTCTTTCAATAAACTTTATACCCTGCAGTGCATAATGAACCGAAGAAAACCAAGAGCAGACGGCAAACCGTTGCAACGTAAGCGAGGACTTTGTCGTCTGTCCTCCAAGTTTAGCGGCCCGCCAATGTGAGTTACGTTTAATGTAAGTGTACATGCAGGCACACGTCCACATGGTTGAATAAAACACTCTTTTTTGGCGATAATGAAGGTAAAACAACCCTTTATATGCTGTTCTGGTATGAAACGAGCCATTGGGACAGGCGAAATGATGTTAGCCTGACGCCTCCTCAAGGTGTGCCGGCACTCCGAGAACTATGCCAATCCGAAGCCACTATATTCTGGTATTCCCATGCATACAACTAGCAAACTCTAATGCAACAGCGCAGCAGCGCGTGATTTCTCCATAGGTGTTATGGTGAAAAGCATATGAACTCGGGTGTTAACTTATTCCGAATGGCATGTCCAGAAGCCGCGCTGGATGCCAACGTCCTGGAGGATGCGTCACGTATACGGTGAGCAGTAATGGCGGTGTTCTTTTACGCGTAAGCGTAAATGGCCAGCTCGTGAAATCGGCGGCGTTTGTCAGAATCCACGAAGCAAGCGAAGGAGTAAGGCGCTTGGGCATCCGTTCCGGCTTCGGCCGGTCTACAAATTTCGTCTGCACATTTGATTAGCACTATGGGCAACGAAAACGCAAGAATTTGAGGATAAAAATCGCTAATTCATGCTCCTTAGGCTAGAACTTTGAACACAAAGTCGCACACGCGTATGCCTCAAATTGCGCTGCTGAAATGTTTGCTGTTGATGGACATCGGAAAAAATTATTAAGAACCAACCCCACTTACTATTTAAGAATACGTTGGGTGCTGCCGTTTACCGCCGTGCCTTACCCAGACGCGGAAGCCAGAGGCTGCGACCAGAGGCGCAGCGTCTGAACGACAGTGTCTGAAAACGCTTGCTGTCACGAGGGAAGAATGCGAGAACGCTCCATTATGCAAAATAGAAGTGAGGCGTGCAGACAGGACACAAGAGTAGAGAAGTGGTCCCCTTCTCTACTCGTGTCTTCGTCTTCTCTTCGTGTTGTCCACTTCTCTACTCTTGTGTCCTGTCTGCACGCCTGACTTCTATTTTGCATAATGAATCCTTACCAACTAGCTCAGCTTTCTGTCGTTCTGAGAACGCTCCCCTTACTACCGTGCCACCATGCGGTACTGAACGCTACTACCCTGCCCGCGGTACCACCATACTGTCCCACGGTACGGTTGGGCGCTGTCGCGCGGGCTTTATCAATAAAGCGATCTGCTTTGAGGGCACAGTCTAGTAGGGCCAACGGTTCGTAGCTTGCCGTGCGCCGCGTTCTCACCACTCAATTTGCGTTGACGCGATAGACAGCACGAAGGTCACTTCGCTCGCTGCTGCTACCTCGATTCCTCCCGCCAGCGTTTGGAGAACGAGTGTCCGCGTTCGTCGAGTATGAATTGTTCATGTTTGCCCGTGCACGCTGACACCATGCTAGGTAATTTAGACAGTAAGCGAATGTGTCCAACGGGGTCTTCTACTCCGACAGCTACTGCGTATGACGTGGCCGCGCGAGCGCTATCTGCGATGCGGACAGCGTAGGCGTCTAGGCGCACCCAGGGCGCATAGCTCTGTGCGCCCTGTAGTACCCACACGCTTGCGCGTCACCGTCTTTCACGAAGTGAAACGTCACTCTAACTCATTTCTTTCTTTTCAGTGTCGCTGTCAAAAATACCTACATTTGCGAGCGTTTCGCAACGTTTCCACTCATATTTCAAATCTAAATTTTGCACGAAGGTCGCCTAATATATGCGCTAGCTGCAAGAAGTATTTTCACGCAATCCAAGAGTTTGCCGTATTTCCAAAAAAAGCGTCAATTTATTGGGCGCTCATGAAATACAACAATCCAGATTGCGAAACGTGAGGGAACTAAGAGGTGGCCGGGTTCTATATTATGTAACATTCCATACGCAGTATGCGAACGTTTTAACAACAGTAGTAGAGAAAAGAAGTAAGCATGTGGACAGCTTCATATAAGTCCCTTTCATGTTGTTGCGCAACATGTTGTTTGGGTCTTTGTAAGCAAGGAAATGAGAACAGAAGCGAAAAAGAGATGCATAATCTGGAATAGCTTCTTGCTGGCTTAGTTGGTGTACTACATTCACGTTCGGTTTTTTTTTTCTTTTGTGCCACGAGATACGACTGACATAGAAGAGAGCACGCAAGGTGAGCTTGTGCTACGAAATTTGATGAAATGTATTTCGTACAACGCTAGCATATTGAGTATACTGAAACCCTATCACGTTAGGGAAACGGTGCAACAGAACGTGAAAAAGAAAAAGGAAGAAAGATCCAGCGTCGTAACGTCATGGTCGAAGAAAAGATCATCCCTCTGGCATACATTCTAGAGGATGTGTTGCTGATACAGTAAGTAGCGTTCTTTTTGGTGAAATATACCTGCGCTAGCTAATGTACTCCATTATGTGCAAGCAAAGTGAGCTTTTGATACCGGACACTATAAATCTTGGTTTAATGCCTTTTCCATTCTGTCCTATTGTCATGCTCAGTGATGGCAAAGAACGTCTTCGATGGTTTCCTCGCTGCCGCTGTTGATTGTTCTCGCTACGGCACACCAAGACAACCGCGCTGGCGTGTATCGAAAACCGGCTGTTTTCGGAGCAGGTCGTGCTGGAATGCTTGCATATACGCTCGTCACGCCGGAAGTCAACGAAGCGTTCTCTAGTGCTCCTGCATTCGATCGGCTTTGTTGAACGACTGTAACACTGCCGCGCTTTTATGCGAAGCATATTACGAGAGCTCAACCCAGCTCCTCAGGCGCGGCGGTGTCGCCTTGAAACCACGTGACACCGTGACGTCACGACAGAGGAGAAGTGGCTTTGGCTCAACTCTTGCAAGACGGGCTGGGTGGGAATCGAACCAGGGTCTCCGGAGTGTGGGACGGAGACGCTACCACTGAGCCACGAGTACGATGCTTCAAAGCGGTACAAAAGCGCCTCTAGTGAATGCGGTGTTGCCTTAGAAACGAGCTGTTTCTAAGGCGTGCGTCTCTTGCTCAGGCGCACATTTCGTTGCCGCGCCGAACGCTGCTTTGCTCGACGCTCACCGCGTCCAATGCGGGGCGCGTAGTCGCTGCCCTGTAGCCCATTGCCTTACACCCCTTGGCGGGTCGACGGGAACGCTGTCGCGTTCCACTCTTGAAGGCGTAGCAGGAATGCATGAGTTGTTTCTTCGTCTAGCCGAACCAAATATAGCCAAGCAACAGCAGTTCACCAGGCTAAACAGTGGTTCAACAACTAAAATAAAGGCTAGTATGGTTCGCATCCTGGGCTTAACCTTACCTAAGCCACAGCCATTTTTTCTCTACCCTCTCCATCTGTGCATTGTTTCCCTCTCCCACTTCCCCCGCTTTCTTTGTATGAAATCGCATTACCTGAGTGGTCGACTGTAGGCGTTACGGGCGCCAACACGTGTTCACACCGCTAATGTCTGCCTGCCTCTCCATTTTTTCTTGTGATCTCTTAGATCACTTCCACCTAGGTAGTGTAGCAAACCGGACATTTGTCGTCTGGTTATAACATCTACGCTTTGTGCATATAATTTATATCTCCGTCCATTTCTTCGTCTCTTTCTCTCTCTCTCTCTCTCTCTCTAAGGATTGTCTTTACAGCATATGTCAATGTTCACCTGTTACAAATCCCCGCATGTCTGAAGATAGAAACCACGCAGACCCAAAGCAATGTTGGAAATTCTGCACATTTAAAACTAATTGTTTCCGTCTAAAATATGGGAAAAGGTCCAATTAAATCGCGCTATTAAAAGTACGAACACTGGGTTCCGTACAATAGAAAGACGCCGTTAATAACATTCACAACCCGTACACTGACGAATCTTAACGGGCTCATTGAAACTCGCTGCCATTTTTTTCCCATTCGCCTGATTGCTTTTTAAGTATTGCACCATTTTCAAGATATTTTTTTCCTTTTATGTTCGAATTAAATATACATACTGCTCCCATGAATAGCTTTCATTGTGTAGGGAATTTCTCTACTGTGTTACAAATATAATACGTGCGTGTTATGTGTACTGCATGTTGACGTTGCATTTGGATATTTGAGTATATATTTCTCATAAAATTTATCCCACTATGTGCTTAAAATATGCCCACGTAGTATGCACTCAAGTGAGAGCGACAGTATGGTAAACAAACAAACAAAAAAGTTATGCAACTGACTCTGACTTCGTTACTCGAGTGAAAGAGGTGGCAGTGGTAACGCGAGGACCCATCCACGGCGTCGTCGTCCGTAGCTGTTAGTTCTTTCCGTCAATCTGACGAATGTTATGTAGGATGATGATGGCGTTGAGAAGTTATGCACAGAGGAGCACCACCAATATCTTAATACATCCAAGGCTTCTGTACCAATTGCGTCACAGTGACACATACAAATTCTAGTTAATTTTCCGAAAATGGGTACATACCGACGAAGTGGCACATAGCTTGTGAATTGGCCAAAGGGCAGTTCCATATACCCAGTGCCCCTACAAAAACGAGGCAGCCTAAATAAGTGAGAAACGTAACAAAATCAAAGAAGCTGTTTACTGTCAGGCGCTATTCTAATGGAAGTTCTGTGTGCTTTAGGAATACCTATGAGCCGGCAATACATGTACTAGCATCATGTCTTGATGTAGTGTTTGATTTCAGCATTGGTGAAATTGCCGAGCGTCCACCTCATAGGCGGGAGATCATCATCATCATCATCAGCCCGGTTACGCCCACTGCAGGGCAAAGGCCTCTCCCATATTTCTCCAACAACCCCGGTCATGTACTAATTGTGGCCATGTCGTCTCTGCAAATTTCTTAATCTCATCCGCCCACCTAACTTTCTGCCGTCCCCTGCTACGCTTTCTTTCCCTTGGGATCCAGTCCGTAACCCTTAATGACCATCGGTTATCTTCCCTCCTCATTACATGTCCTGCCCATGCCCATTTCTTTTTCTTGATTTCAACTAAGATGTCATTAACTCGCGTTTGTTCCCTCACCCAATCTGTTCTTATCCCTTAACGTTACACCTATCATTCTTCTTTCCATAGCTCGTTGCGTCGTCCTCAATTTAAGTAGAACCCTTTTCGTAAGCCTCCAGGTTTCTGCCCCGTAGGTGAGTACTGGTAAGACACAGCTATTATATACTTTTCTCTTGAGGGATAATGGCAACCTGCTGTTCATGAACTGAGAACGCCTGCCAAACGCAACCCAGCCCATTCTTATTCTTCTGATTATTTCCGTCTCATGATCCGGATCGGCAGTGACTACCTGCCCTAAGTAGATGTATTCCCTTACGACTTCCAGTGCCCCGTTGCCAATTGTGAATTGCTATTCTCTTCCGAGACTGTTAAGCATTACTTTAGTTTTCTGCAGATTAATTTTTAGACCCACTCTTCTGCTTTGCCTCCGCAGGTCAGTGAGTATGCATGGCAATTGGTCCCCTGAGTTACTAAGCAAGGCAATATCATCAGCGAATCGCAAGTTACTAAGGCATTCTCCATTAACTTTTATCCCCAATTCTTCCCAATCCAGGTCTCTGAATACCTCCTGTAAACACGCTGTGTAAACACGCCTTTCTTTATTAGGATTTTGTTGCTTGCTTTATGGAGGACTACGGTGGCTGTGGAGCCGTTATAGATATCTTTCAGTATTTTTACATACGGCTCGTCTATACCCTGATTCCGTAATGCCTCGATGACTGCTGAGGTTTCGACAGAATCAAACGCTTTCTCGTAATCAATGAAAGCTATATATAAGGGTGGGTTATATTCCGCACATTTTTCTATCACCTGATTGATAGTGTGAATATGATCTATTGTTGAATAGCCTTTACGGAATCCTGCCTGGTCCTTTGCTTGACAGAAGTCTAAGGTGTTCCTGATTCTATTTGCGATTACCTTAGTAAACAGTTTGTAGGCAACGGACAGTAAGCTGATTGGTCTATAAATTTTCAAGTCTTTGGCGTCTCTATCTTATGGATTAGGATTATGTTAGCGTTCTTCCAAGATTCCGGTATGCTCGAGGTCATGAGACATTGCGTAGACAAGGTGGCAAGTTTCTCTAGAACAATCTGTCCACCATGCTTCAACAAATCTGCTGTTACCTGATCCTCCCCAGCTGCCTTCCCCCTTTGCATATCTTCCAAGGCTTTCTTTACTTTTTCCGGCGTTACCTTTGGGATTTCGATTTCCTCTAGACTATTTTCTCTTACATTATCGTCGTGGGTGCCACTGGTACTGTATAAATCTTTATAGAACTCCTCAGCCACTTGAACTATCTCATCCATATTAGTAATGATATTGCCGGCTTTGTCTCTTAACGCGTACATCTGATTCTTGCCAATTCCTAGTTTCTTCTTCACTGTTTTTAGGCTTCCTCCGTTCCTAAGAGCATGTTCAATTCTATCCATATTATACTTCCTTATGTCAGCTGCCTTACGCTTGTTGATTAACTTCGAAAGTTCTGCCAGTTTTATTCTAGCTGTAGGGTTAGAGGCTTTCATACATTGGCGTTTTTTGATCAGACCTTTCGTCTCGATAGTTTGCTGGTATCCCGCCTAACGGAGTTACCACCGACTTCCATTGCACACTCCTTAATGATGCCCACAAGATTGCCGTTCATTGCTTCAACACTAAGGTCCTCTTCCTGAGTTAAGGCTAAATACCTGTTCTGTAGCTTGAACTGGAATTCCTCTATTTTCCCTCTTACCGCTAACTCATTAATCGGCTTCTTATGTACCAGTTTCTTCCGTTCCCTCCTCAGGTCTAGGTTAATTCGACTTCTTACCATCCTGTGGTCACTGCAGCGCACCTTGCCGAGCACGTCCACATCTTGTATGATGCCAGGGTTAGCGCAGAGTATGAAGTCTACTTCATTTCTAGTCTCGCCGTTCGGGCTCCTCCACATCCACTTTCGGCTATCCCGCTTGCGGAAGAAGGTATTCATTATCCTCATATTATTCTGTTCCGCAAACTCTACTAATAACTCTCCCCTGCTATTCCTAGTGCCTATGCCATATTCCTCCACTGCCTTGTCTCCAGCCTGCTTCTTGCCTACCTTGGCATTAAAGTCGCCCATTAGTATAGTGTATTTAGTTTTCACTCTACCCATCACCGATTCCACGTCTTCATAGAAGCTTTCGACTTCCTGGTCATCATGACTGGATGTAGGGGCGTAGACCTGTACAATTTTCATTTTGTACCTCTTATTAAGTTTCACAACAAGACCTGCCACCCTCTCGTTAATGCTGTAAAATTCCTGTATGTTACCAGCTATATTATTATTAATCAGGAATCCGACTCCTAGTTCTCTTCTCTCCGCTAAGCCCCAGTAGCACAGGACGTGCCCGCTTTTTAGCACTGTATATGCTTCTTTTGGCCTCCTAACTTCACTGAGCCCTATTATATCCCATTTACTGCCCTCTAATTCCTCCGATAGCACTGCTAGACTCGCCTCACTAGAAAACGTTCTAGCGTTAAACGTTGCCAGGTTCATATTCCAATGGCGGCCTGTCCGGAGCCAGTGATTCTTAGCACCCTCTGCTGTGTCGCAGGTCTGACCGCCGCCGTGGTCAGTTGCTGCGCAGCTGCTGGGGACTGAGGGCCGGTGTTTGATTGTTGTGTTCATATAGGAGGTTGTGGCCATGTACTGCACCAGGGTGGCCAATCCTGCTCTGGTGAGGGAGTGCGTTACCGGTTCTGGTCACCGGAATCAGGCCACACTCCAGGCCTGTTTGTGCAATTTTAACAACACGCGGATTTGTTTTTTAATCCGGTAGAAAATTGCCGGCTCCGGGATTCGAACCACGGACCTCTTGCACGCGAGGCGGGTGTTCTACCTCTACGCCACCGCTGCACCTTGCTACAGGCGGGAGATACTGGTTTCGAATCCCGGTGTCGCCGAAAAGCCACCGGCCTTTTCTTTTTTGAAGGGTGGGGATGTACTATGACATATCGCGGGGTTGTTTAAGTGGCCTCCCATCTCTAACGACGTGTGGCGCGCCACGAGACCCTTGAGCCCCTTTGAATAACCGATGGGTGACCGGCGGCAGCGTAGTTTTTATCCCGAAGTCGAGGTGGACACTCTCTAACGAGGCCACAGTTGGGATGAGTTTGTTGTCATTACATTCACTGCCGTTAATTTGTTGGTCGAAATTCTCCACCATACAAACTGTCTATTCGGCATACCCAGGGGTATGCAAGAAAAACCATGGCTTTAACTTTGGTTTGGCATACTAGCACCTACCCTCTCTCTTCCCTTCAACGTCAGCCACTTTACGCATACATTTTATCACTCTGCATGGCGTGCCGAAGAAAAAGAAAGTGGGGGAGTGCGTGAGGAGCTGGCTGCCACCTGTTGGCCTTGGAGGACCGTCCTGTCCCAAACCACGCCGCATTCTTCCGAAGTTTGGCCAGCTGGACAATGTGACTACCATAGCAAGTGCGGATGCATCTGCCTCTAACGACCTTGCTGAGCCCGGTGAGTTGTCAAAGATAAACTGGCTCATCTTCAAGACGCCGATACCAACCTGTGTGCGACCACTGCTATCCCGATGAGTGCTACGTGAAAGCACTAGCGGGCTGGTCACGCCCTGCCTACAGCGACTACACCCATGCCCAGAGCACCATGATCCAGCCGCAATGCTGTAGCCCACCTGTGTGCTACAACTGCAGGGCTCAGGGATACAATGCCAGGTATGGCCGCCGTCGCCTACCACGTGCTCTGCGAGAATAAACATATGCACATCGCATGCAAAAAGCTGCATCCTGGCAATCATTTGTGTCTTTTCGCCAGCTACCTCGAGAACACACGTACGGACCAAGGAATCACTCCCAGTGTCTGACCGCAGCTTGTCTCCACCGCCGACTCGGACACGCCGATCGCCATTTCCACGTCGCCGTTCACGTACGCCTCCCGAGATGAGAAACTAGCTGGTGCGACCGATGGAGGTGAGGTCGCGGTACGTTCACTTATGCAAATGCCTCCACCTGTCGTCATGTCAAAGAACAAAGTGTGGGTTTGTGTCGACCGTGTAACACTGCCGCTTTGGTGGATACCGGTGCTTCCGTGTCTGCAATGCGCCTTTCTTGCAAGAACCAACCAAGGACCCAAAGTGATGTTCGCTTGAAAAGAAAGCATCACTTTTCGCGGAGCTGGTGGCGGACTGTTTACGTGTTCACATGTGATAACGGTTGGTGGAAAGTCATTCCGAACCGAATTCACTGCACTAGAAGGCACCACGCATGACGTGGTTCTTTGTATTGAATTTTTACGGAAGTGTAAAGAAACATTAGACTGCAGGGCTGGTGAAATTTTAGTGAGCAGCGACATCCAACCACTAGCGTTTCACGACATTCCATCCAATGGTCAGGGAGTATTCTCATTGTCTACTGATGTACTTTTACAGCGAAGACGGCAATGTTCGTCCCAATCCCCTCGTCGCCCGTCAATGCTGGTTTCTGCTGTGGGTTAATTGAACCTACATGCGACAACGCTCTAAAGAAGAGTGCACTTGTCCATCGGTACCGAATCGAAGTCGTAGGTGGTTGTGCTCACGTGCGGACGAAGGATGTGTCATCCGAGTCAGTTATTTTGCCTGCTGGACTGAAGGTAGCACGCTTTGCGAAAGACGATGTTGTCAGCATTCGTGCGGTTGCTACTTCTGAGTGACCGCTCTTCCGAATTTAGGAGCATGATTAACACATTGCTTCCCTCTTCTAACCAACAAGCGCTCCCGGAGCTACTTACCCGCTTTGCGTAGGTGTTTGGCTTTGGGGCAAGAGAGTCTACCTTCACCACCGCACTCCCGCGTACACCACCGCTTCAATACTGGGACAGCGTCACCAATAGAACAAGAACCGTACCGCGTTTCTCCTGTCGAACTCAAAGCGATCGCCGAACAAGTTACAGACACGCTAAGGAAAGGCGTCATCCAGGCGTCCAATAGTCCGTGGGCGGCTCCAGTTATATTGGTCAAGAATAAAGATGATTCGTGGCGATTTCTCGTCGACTACAGACGCGTAGATGCAGAGACACAAAAAAATGTGTATCCTCACTTACGAGTAGGTGTCTATTGACTGTTTACATTTGACTGTTAACATAAGCCGCCAACGTTGCCCTTTGAAAGCTTTGGCGTCGACTTCCAAGGTCCCTTCCCGAAGTCCACTACCTAGCGTCGCTGGATTATTGTGTGTGTGAACTATATGAACCAGTATATTGAGATAGCACTTGCTTCGGCTTCAGCAGCTGACGTTTCATCTTTTCTGTTGTGCTCCGTCATTCTGCGTCATGGTGCTCCACGCGTTGTGATTAGAGATCGTGGAGGGCAGCTTACGGCAGACGTTGTTGAAGGACTACTACTTTGTTGTGGATATGATTGCAGGTACTCGACATCTGCAGCCGAGCGACCTCACTAAGCACACGAATCGTACCCTGACCAAACTGCTTGCCACTTCTATCTCCACAGATCATAAAAACTGGGATTCTGTTTTATCATTTGTTCCGTACGCTTAAAATACTGCCAAACACGAAGTCACAGACTCTGCGCCTTTCTTTCTTCTTCATGCTCGGCATCCCCAAAGCTTTGTCGGCACCATCCTTCCCTGATCTCCACATGATGACTCTTCAATAGGCCAGACTTTGCCAGACTTTGCCGTGCCCAAGAGGCGCGTCGAGTGGTCCACCTCGAGGCTTTTTCCTCTCAAGACCGTGCCAATCAATGCTCGTTATGACGCTCGAAATATGCTCGTCACATTTGTTCCTGGAAACCTTGTTGTTTGCCTTTGGACTCCTGCACGGAAAAGAGGGGCTGCACAACAAATTTCTCCCAAGATACACCTGCCCTTACGTCATTCTGAGACGTTTGAGTGGCGTGACATACTTCATCGCAAGATCTGCGGCCACGTAAAAACCCGCGGCCGCGTAAAAACGCAAGTTACGCACGTCGCACGATTTACCACCATCGCGGTATGTAACTCGCTCGGAGAGTTTCGCCTGCCCCCGGAGAAATTGTCACGCTGCACGGCAGAGACCGTAGAGGAGTGCTCGAGGAGTTGGCTGCTGCCTGTTGGCCTTGGAAGACCGTCTGGTGGTCCCGTGCGCTACGCTAACCATCCATGATCTTGTAAATAAACCCCTCTCTTCCGGTAGTATATATATATATATATATATACATGAGCCACAATGTACATCGGCTTCGCTTCCAGTCAACATCATTCGTTACAAGTGGCACCAGCCACTTTAGAGCGCGGATGTGGCTGATTCTGTCTTTGAATGCACTGTGAGTGCCACCAGTGCATGCACTTTTCGTTCGTCCCGTCCGTTAAAGAAAGGAAAATCTGCGCCTTGCACCGCCGTTCCAACCGCTGATGTTCTGATACAGCCGAACGCAAGGAACTGCAGTAGGCGGGAAAAGTGGTTGGCATGATTTATGACAGATTCAGTTGGGGGCAGTCACTGCTTCCTCGTTTGAGTTTTCCAGAACTGTGCGCTTATTTTTTTTTCTTCACTGCGATGCTACGGTTATTCGCTGTCTTATTCGACATCGGCAAAAAAAAGAAAAGCTAGAACAAAAAAAATGGCTGTGGCTTAGGTAAGGTTAAGCCCAGGATGCGAAGCATACTAGCCTTTATTTTAGTTGTTGAACCACTGTTTAGCTTGGTGAACTGCTGTTGCTTGGCTATATTTGGTTCGGCTAGACGAAGAAACAACTCATGCGTTACTCTGCTTCGCCTTGGACGCCCCGCATTGGACGCGGTGAGCGTCGAGCAACGCAGCGTTCGGCGCGGCAACGAAATGTGCGCCTGAGCAAGCGACGCACGCCTGAGCCTTAGAAACAGCTCGTTTCTAAGGCAACACCGCATTCACTAGAGGCGCTTTTGTACCGCTTTAAAGCATCGTACTCGTGGCTCAGTGGTAGCGTCTCCGTCTCACACTCCGGAGACCCTGGTTCGATTCCCACCCAGCCCATCTTGCAAGAGTTGAGCCAAAGCCACTTCTCCTCTGTCGTGACGTCACGGTGTCACGTGGTATTCAGGGCGACACCGCCGCGCCTGTGGAGCTGGGTTGAGCCCTCGTAATATGCTTCGCATAAAATAATACAAAAAGGCGATTTTCTCCACGGAACGGATGTGCGCGAACAAAGCAAGAGAAACGGAATACTGCCCTACTTGGAGCAATTGCTTTTGAAGGAAAGTATCGTTATACACAGACATGTATGGGCGCGTACTACTGCGTTCCTACTTTCGCAGTGCTAAACTTGGTGAATTCAGCGCCGATCATTGGCTGGCGTTCAAGCTTTACATTCAGAACGCTCCAGTACCCACCGCGGCTGCCTAGTGGCTATGGTGTTAGGCTGCTGAACACGAGGTAGCGGGATCGAATACCGTCCACGGCGGCCTCATTTAGATGGGGGCGAAATCCAAAAACACCCGTGTAATTAGACTTAGGTGCACGTTAAGGAACCCCAGGTGGTCCAAATTTCCGGAGTCTCCTTCTACGGCGTGTTTCATAATCAGTTCGTGGTTTTTACTCGTAAAACCCCGTGAATTAATTTTTAATAGAACGCTGCAGTTTACCGATACGGAGTGCTTCTCCGGCAGATTTCGCGCGAAATTAATCTCTGGGGTATGACGTGGCAAAATCTCAATACGATTGCTATGCGTGCCGCACTGGGTACCTTCTGAATTATGTTGACCATCAATGCTCAGTAGTCGAGTTTCTTTTTCTCTTCCTTTTTTTTTTACATTTTATCCTCATTAGATTGCGATCACCCCGACCAGGATTAACCTTGCGACTTCATCCTCGGTACCGAAACTCCATAGTGACTAATCTATACTACAAGGGGTGTTTATTAATTCTTCATTCTTTATGCTTCTTTCTTTAGTTCCGGTTTACAGAAGCATTTGCTTGAATGCGTTAGTAGCGCATCGTACTTGTTAGCGCACTGCGACAATGCCAATGCGAAAACGCTTACATGCGGCGCAGCGCCTTTCGTGCGAAGCATAAGGGAACCTGGGTCCGTATAATTACTTTGTTTAGCGCAAAACAATGGATACAAGAAAGACGACGGGACAAAGTGCCTTGTCATGTCGTCTTTCTGGTGTCCATTGTTTTGCGCTAAACAAAGTAATTATGGATTCGCACCAACTATCCCGCCAACGCATTGTAGGGAACCTGGGTCCGCATTCACAAAGCATTTCTTTCGTAAGTGTTATTTACCCGCCATGGTTGCTCAGTGGCTATGGTGTTAGGCTGCTGAGCACGAGGTCGCGGGATCGAATCCCGGCCACGGCTACCGCATTTCGATGGGGGCGAAATGCGAAAACACCCGTGTACTTAGATTTAGGTGCACGTTAAGGAACCCCGGGTAGTCGAAATTTCCGGAGTCTTCCACAACGGCGTGCCTCATAATCAGAAAGTGGTTTTGGCACGTAAAACCCCATAATTTTTTTTAAAGTGTTATTTGCCATTGACCAGCCTCCTTCGCTAACATTATGTCCAACATCAAGACTGGCTGAAATTTGTTCTTACGAACGAGTCCAGCATAAGCACGTTCTGTGAATACGGGCTCTGCTTCTCTGCTATTTGCGTTCTGCCAGTGATCGCAACCATGACCAAGAGCCACCCCAAACTTAATTTATAGTTTACGGCTCCATATTTAATGAATGTTTTCGCCACCACGGGAAAGGACGACGACGAAGTGTCTTTGATACAGCGCTGTTCTTTCTAGCTCCGGGTTATTTCTGTGAAAACCTAAGTTCATCCGCTGGTCCTCGCTCCCTGCTCAGTCGCAATGGAAGTGGACGACCCCGCACGTCTGCCGGCGACGGCGGCGTCAGCGGCGGCCGCCTCCAGGAAGCGGAACGGTCAGCAGAGTGACACCGACAGCGAGGACACCCATGTCTAGTGTCTCAGCAGTGAGGACACTTCCGATGACGACTTCCAGCTTGTACAGAGCCGCAGAGCGAAGCGACGGAACACCAGGACGTCCTCATCGTCTAGCACGGAAACAGTGAGACAGACACAGAGGCCGGACGCCAATACCATCATCTTTGTGCCCCTGCTTCCCAACGTCAACATGAAGCTACTTAACAGGCAATCTGTGTCGATGTCACTGGAAGCCTTAGTGCCAAATGAAATATTGAACATTCGAGTGAACACCCGAAAAAATCTTCTGGCAGTTGATGTCCAGCATGCGGCTGCTTTGACCACTCTACGCAGCGTAACGGACCTCGATGGCATTCAGGTGCGTTCTTACATCCCTCTGGGATCTGACGTAGTCACCGGCGTTATCTACGACGTAGACGTCGCCATCCTTAATAACGACTTGCCGATTCTTATCAAGCCAGCCAATGATGAGGTCATCGTTGATGTTAAGCGGCTAGGCAGTTCACGCTGCGTGAAAATAGCATTCAAGGGCAAACATATACCCTCGCATGTCAAGGTTGGACACTTCAGACATGCAGTGCGGCCGTTCATTGCCAAACCTCTCCAGAGCCGCAAATGCATGAAACTGGGACACGTGAGACGCGTCTGCGAAAATCAGGCAGCATGCCCTCGCTGCGGAGAGCCCCACGCTGCAGATAAATGTGGCGCGACTGTAGTGAAGTGTTCCAACTGCGGAGGATCACATGAAGCTTCATCGAAGAAATGCCCACATATTAAGAAGGAAATGGCCATCTTGTAAGAGATGGCGAGAGATCATTCATCTCATCGCGAAGCCGCCGAAAAAATCAGGAAGCGACGTTCACGTCACCGGCGCTCCTCAAGACAGGCTTCTCAAGGAAGCCGCATGCCACTTCCTACAACACCACCTCCTCCTCCGTCGCCTAGGCCAGACAACGTGGAAAGGACCGCAAAGAGCAAGTCCACTGAGAAGGCCACATCTGCCGAATCTTGGCCGGCTCTACCAAAACGACAACATTCACCAACAGAATCACAGCAAACTTTCGCTGGACAACCCCCGACGTCTACTGTCGGCGATGTGTGCGACCAAGACAGGCAGGTGGCTGATATGCTGCAATCGCTAATTAATACAATGCGCATTATACTGAACAAGCTGCAAACACCAGCAACTCGAAGCGCTCTGCAAATACTGGATGCACTAAATCCAGTGCTTGCTAGCATCGTTTAAGCACCATGGCTCGACCAATAGTCCCCTTCCGCACTGAACTTAAAAGTGCGTCGATCTTTCAATGGAATGCCAGGGGTCTAAGGACCCGTATATCAGACTTTCGCCAATTCATTTTCCCAAATCGCTTCCCCATACTGGTCATTTGCGAACCAAATACATCAACTCCACTCAGACTGTCCGGTTATGAATCTTTCGTCTCGTCCACATGCGGTGAGAGCACGAAAGTGATCATCTACATCCGCACGGACTTCACATATGTCGCTAACACAATAGAGCCTCATGATGACAACCAATATGTCTGCCTAAATGTCCAAAAGAAGAAAGTGTCATTTACACTAATTGGTGCCTACATATCCCCAGCGAGTCACTTTGACGGCGAACGACTTAAGAAAATATTACTAATGAACAATGGTCCCTGGGTTATCACAGGTGACTTCAACGCGCATCACCAGCTATGGGGAAGCACTAAAATGGACTCCAAAGGCAGGAGCCTTGCCTCCTTTGCTGCCGACCATGATTTGTGCTGTGTGAATGACGGCAGCCCTACATTTCTGCGAGGCACGACCTACAGTAGCTGCTTGGACTTGACTTTGATGTCACGGCGCTTTGCCTCGAGCGTCCAATGGTTTACAGACGTAGAAACACATGGAAGCGACCATATTCCAACATACATAACGATTAGAGGAATTGAGCAACGCTCCTCTACTGTGTTACGTACAGTTGATTGGACAAAATTTAAGAAGGATATGGATGACACTTGTCGGGAAGGCCTCTCACACACTATCGAAGAAACAATCGCAGAGGCATTGAAAACGTCAATGTGCTCGCTTACAAGGTCAACAAGGCGAACAGACTTGGACGTGGAACTGGATAGGCTGCGTGCGGCACGCCGACAGGCGGAGAGGAGGTATCGGCGCACGAAGTCCGTCTTGGATCTGAGGGCTTCACGACGCATACAAAAGAAAATCCAGCGTCGCATGGATAAATTGGAAGATAAGCGATGGAAAACATTCTGTCAGTCGCTTGATCCCCGAAAATCGCTCTCGCACATATGGAGAACGGTTAGGGGTCTTCGCTCATCCCCGCATCAGAGGAAGCCCTTCGCTGCTCTGGCCCTCTACCAACTTCGCTCGGAACTTCAATTGGCTGAAGAGTTCTGCGCACGGATTGCTGGGTCCGTGGCCATCATTACTGACGCAGCATTGAATGACATCCCTGAGGCACGTGTACCAGAAATCAACGTGCTCTTTTCACTCGAAGAGCTCGATGCTGCGTTGGCGACTTGCAGGCGTTCTTCGTCACCAGGACCTGATGGCATCACGTATGCTGCCCTATGCCACCTGGGACATGAGGCACGTGATGAGCTTCTCAACTACTACAATGAGTCTTGGCAGAACGGCGCCGTTCCTAAACAATGGAAATCGAGCCGCTTCATCCCCATTCTGAAACCTGGAAAGTCACCGCTTGAGATCTCATCATATCGTCCGATTGCGCTTTCGAGCTGCGTCGGCAAAGTGATGGAAAGAATGATTCTTGCCCGATTGGAATGGTACCTAGAACGATTCAACATCTATCCGAACGCCATGACAGGCTTCCGTCGAGGTCGCACGTCCATAGACAACGTCATTGACGTCGTAACATGGGTCCAAAATCAAAAAAGCCTCAGCGCCTGTCTGCGGCACTTTTTCTGGATATAAAAGGAGCCTACGATAACGTCGCCCATGAGGCCATACTAAACTCACTTGAGGCTGTTGGAGTTGGTGGCCGGATGTATCAATGGATTCAAGACTATTTGACTGAAAGGCGTTTTTTCTTACAGACCGAAGACGGCCCAACTTCAGACCATTACATCTGCCGTGGTGTGCCGCAAGGTGGAGTGTTGAGCCCTATTTTGTTCAACCTCGTCCTGGTAGGACTAGCGGATTACCTACCGCAGACAGTACATGTCTCAATATACGCCGACGACATTTGCCTCTGGGCCTCTGCGGTGACTCGCCCTCAGCTAAGAGCCAGGCTTCAGCGGGCGGCAACCATGACGGCTTCTTATCTCCGAGAACAAGGCCTCAGTGTGTCTACTGAGAAGTGCGCATTACTTGGTTTTACGCGGAAACAAATGTCATCGTATCCTGTTACCATCAATGGTCAAGCTGTATTCTATGTCAAGACACATCGCTTTCTGGGCGTCATCATTGACCGCAACCTCTCGTGGAGCCCTCACTGCGTCTATCTGAAGAAGAAGCTAGTCGCCATTGCTCAGGTCTTCAAATTTCTATGCGGGAAAAACTGGGGTACACCAGTCCATTCTATGTTCCAGCTGTACAGGGTTTTGTTTCTCGGACTCCTACGTTACAGCCTACCAGTGTTGTCAAATGCATGCAAGACGAACTTTCGCACCTTGGAGAGCATACAAGGTCAAGCCCTACGCACGTGTTTGGGGCTGCCTCGGTGCACGTCAACAGCAGCAACAATTGCCATCGCAGGAGACCATACAATCCAGACACATGTAGCTGTCGACTCTCTCAGAGCGCACATTCGCCATCTGTCAAGGATCCCCGACCACCATTTGGCCTCCCTACCAGCCGAGAGACCTCAAGCGACCTTTTCACGAGTGATTAACGCTCATCAAGAGTACATACCAGCAAGTTTTACACCGGCGGCGAAGCCTTCCTCCCCCCTGTGGTGCCTGCGACAGCCTCAAGTGCATTTTGATATTCCTGGAATTACAAAAAAGTCCAATCATCCATCGCCGGCTCTGAAGCAACTTACACTCCTATTACTGCACCAGACGTATCATGACCGCATACACATATATACCGATGGTTCAACCTCACCTACCAGCTCAACTGCCGCATTCGTCGTTCCAGCCAAGAACGTTACAGTTAAATTCAAACTGTCGCACACGACTACATCTACATCGGCAGAACTTGCAGCTCTCCATGCCGCTATGATGTACATCAGCGAAGAGCCAACAGAGAAGCGGGTCGTATTTTGTGACTCTAAGGCAGCCCTTCATAGCATCAAGTCCGCGTTACGTCACAGAACTTACGAGCAAATGACATCTGAAATCAGGGAACTGCACCACAATGCTCTGGAAAGAGGACACCACATTGTATTTCAGTGGATTCCTGCTCACTGTGGCATCGTCGGCAACAACCTAGCTGACAAGGCTGCCCGGTGTGCCCACGAAGATACAAAGACGCGTCCAACACCTTTGGCGAGGTCGGACGCTGCCAGAGAACTTCGCCTACTTGCGCGCAAGAAGTCCCAAGATCTGTGGACATCAAGTGGCTTCAATTGCAGATTACGTCAACTGGACCCCACGCTACGGCTACAACTGCCACCTAGCCTTTCCCGCGGCGAAGCAACCTTGTTGTGTCGCTTGTGGTTGGGAGTGGCGTTCACGAACGCATACTCCTACCGTATGGGAATGGCCGAGAGCCCGATGTGCGACTCCTGTGGGTGCGAGGAGTCCATCGAGCACGTATTGTGTACCTGCCCTCGCTACGATGTCCAACGCCTCTCTCTGCGGGCAACTTTACACAGACTAGACTCGAGACCATTCACCGAGTCAAAGATACTCGGACCGTGGCCACAACCGTCACTGGCTCGAAAAGCGATTCGTGCACTAGTGCGGTACTTAAGGTGCACGGGCTTAAGAGACCGCTTATAGTGTCATTGTATAAGGTGTCCCTCCCACATGTACTCAGTGCTGACTCTCTCCCTTTCTTCCTCTTTCTATTCCCCTTTCCCCCACCCCCAGTGTAGGGTAGCAAACCGGATGCTGTTCTGGTTGACCTCCCTGCCTTCCCTACCCTTGCTTTCTCTCTCTTCGCCACCACCACCAAGAGAGCAGACGCCGGCAGACGCCGGCAGACGTTTCAATCTCTCTCTCTCTCTCTCTCTCTCTATCTCTCTCTCTCTCAATGCGACACGCGAGAGTTTGCACGCATCGGGTGAGTCGGCTTACAGGTCTCGTTTTGCGCTCTCCCGGTGCAGTAATGCATTTCGCCTTCCCAGCACATTACGACCATTGCCGTGAATGCGATACGCTAGAAATGCGATGCGGTGCGCCACAGTTGCATCCGCGTAAACGCAGCTAATGCTCACATTTACGAGAAACGTCGCAGTCTGAGTGGTCCGACAGAAGTCTTAGCGACTGCACAATCGCCGCACACCGCAAGCGCTGGTCACACACACCACAAAAATTTAATCTACAAGAACGTCATTCGGCTGGCACGCTATGTGTGGTTGCCGTACAGCAGCTTCTGGAAGACAAAAAAACAGTTTGCGCATGCAGTAACAGCCTGATGGAAAAACACTACGGTGCATACGCGGACAGGAAAGATTTGCGTGTCGGCATGTCGAGCACGGGACATAATTCGCTTCGATTCGGTACCATTATTTCATTATTATTTTTTTCTGACGTTTCAGTGAAGAACTACAAAAGTGTAGATGGGGTAGGTGCATGTTGTGCTGCTCGTTCTGAATCGATAACGACAATGTTGCATGTCTCGGGTAAGTTTTATTTCTTGCGTGCGTGCATTTGTTGCGTGTAGTATGTGTCAGGCATTGTGTTCCTTCGGTTCGCGTTAGTAATTTCGGACCATCAAGCTCTAACAACTCGCTCGTCTTACTGTCCTACTTCTACAAAAACACCTGCATAAATCAATTCAGTGGCATGGATGGAAGTTGCGGCAAGCCAAGGCAATTCCCCACACGCAATGAACTAATCTAGAGATTCGGCGAATGCTACCCAGTGTAGGGTAGCAAACCAGACGCTCGTCTGGTTGACCTCCCTGCCTTTCCTCTCTTTGCTCTCTCTCTCTCTTTCTCGGTGAATGCTGCCCATAATTTGAAACAGAGATGCCTTTGAATCGAAGGGGTACACCTCTACTGCTCCCTTCGACAGAAAAATAAGCGTTCATGGCTCTGTTTCCTTACTTTTATTTTATTCTTTAGGTGGCAAAATGCTGAAGGACTGCGGATCAACTTTCAGCGCAGGCGGTCCATTTAGGTACGAGTCTACTTAGAAAAATAAAACGTACCGTTATTCGGTGTATTAGGTGCGCAACAGGGGTAGATATTTGCATTTGCTTTGTTGCTCTACGAATCTTCATTTTTTAAAATATTTTATTCTTTTTAAAATTTACATTTTACATTTTACTGCATTACATTACATTTACATTACATTTTACTACATTTAAGGATATGCTGCAGCCCATAGGTGGTGCCGGCTACACTACTTTTCTTTTTCAGAAATAAAGATAAAGGAACACGCAGGGTAGATCGTACGTGAAGGATAGAATCCATGCGTGGGCGAATACTCATAGTTTCAACTACGAATGAAATATTGCACCCTAGCTATTTGTATTCGCGTTCAGATTTTTAAATACGAGTTGAATATTAGAAATAACTATTTGTATTCGTATTCGACGTGAACAAACATTTCGGAACAACCGAGTGTCAAAGCCTGGTTGTTAACATCTCCGTTCGCGAAACAAGGTATCACAAGTTATCATAAGTGTATGAACGACAAGCGTTTTAGAAGCAATGCAGAAGCGTAATGAATAATGCTAGTTTTGTTTTTGGTTTTGTGGTGAGGTCCGCCATGCTCACCTGTGATGCTTGTAGTCTGTCATTTAGTGTTTTTGGCAGTCTAGTAAACTAGCTGCTTAATATTCCACGCTGGCAGCAGTAATTTTTTCCTTGCACATGGTCTTTCAACATGTGTCTTCAGGGCACACGTCATTCAGCAGCTCTTTCTTTTCTTTTTCCTATTTCTATAAATTATATTGTTTTGGCGACCATTTATTTAGCATTCTTGTAAATCTTGTCATGCAGCAACCATTTATTCTTAGAAACTTTGTTTTCACAAGCTCCAAGGGCCTGTGCTGGCTGCCTGATCCCAAATACATACCGGCGCCGATGTTCGCAGCAGGATGAGGCAGGTGTCTGTACCGCAGAAAAATGCGGTGAAGACTCGACATATTTAAACATATTGGAGGTCGGATTGCGCAACATTTTGACGAGACACACAGAAGAGAGACACACACCACAGAGCGCTACTTGCAACAATACTTGTATTCGCTTGTCAGTGGAATAAATACCGGAAGATATTCAAAGGCGGAAAGCGAAAAAAAAAAAAAACTTTTACAAACAAGGCCAACACGCCCAGTCTTCAACCTTGGCATATTTAAACAGAATTATAACATATTCATTCACCCAGCAACAGCTGGCTGAAGGGAACGTTCATCTTCCAGAAGCGCTGGGAATGATCCACCAGTCAGCCGTCTAGACAAGCAAGATACGCTTGGAGTGTTGGTTGGCGGAAAATACGCAGTTCCATGTGTTACGATTGAGTAGAACTAAAGTAGCTGTAAGAAGCAATGCCATTGAACTTAACAAAATCTAGCTTAGGTAGCCTTACAAATTGCGCTGGAGTAGCGACCTCATACAGTCTAGATACTAGTATTATCGATCAGTTCCCAACTTGGAAATACCTTAGAGGTGGCCGCTATCTTGATCCTAAATGTAGTCACCACAAACACCACTATGACGTTTGCTAATCGTACACTTGGGTTAGTTGAACGTAACTGTAAGCATGCTCCGATAAACGTACGCAAACTTGCCCACAATACAACAATTCGTCCTAAGCACGAGGCCGCATCAGGCATATGGGCTCCAAGTAGAGTATAATTTAGTGATAACCTAGAATGAATGGAAAACCACGTGAATCGCTTCGTCGTCTTCGATTATTCGTATAACACAAGCATCGCATTTTTAATAACACTAGCTCAACTAGAGCCCTTATATCACTTCACCGCAAAATCGCTCGCCTCGGCTTTTGAAAAGAAACTGTATCACCATCCGTCTTTACACCGGGATCTTTTTTTCAACCAGCACCAGAATTATTTCCACTAAGCGAGCATCCGTTCAAAGGGAAACGTATCGCATGCAATGCTTCACATTATGCAGGGTCACTCGTTCCCTGTAGCATTATTGACTGGAACAACTGTCCATGTCACGTTGCCACACAAACTGACCTAGAACATATCCACAGATTTCTGCTTACTACTGCAACGTTCTCATCTTGCACGTTTCCTTTTTTATTTTTTTTTCATCAGGAAGGCCGTCGCGTTTCTCTCTAACATATACCTTTAATGAACATTGCTTGGATGAACCACGTTTGCGGACTTTGCCACTGCACCTCGAGCTTGTTTTTCTGCAATGGTCGCAGAGTCATCACTTCATTGCCGACTTCGGTCGGCAATAAAGTGTGTTCGGTTGGCATGTGTGTTAGGTCGTAACAGACTTAGGACCTATGCTGGGCTTTCGAAACGGCCTCTTCTGACAACATCTGCACCTTCCTTAAGCGTCCTAGTAGCCTAAGTACGTACTCGACCACAAGTGAGTCTTCCCGGCGCCTTTCCAATGATTCGCGGAGCATGCGCAGCAGCGATTGTGGTGGCCGGTGTTATACGAGCTCTGTTGGCGAAAACAGGTTGCTTCATGCGGCGCAGTCCTCAACGAAAACATGGTAGCAGGTAAGCATAATGCCATTAAAGCGCGCTTCATAAGAGAGTGTAGCTCCTCTACGGAATTGGACTGCGGATGGTACACTGTAATGACCGAGTGGAAAACGTCTCCTGAAGACTATTGAAAAATGCGGTAACAGAACACTGCGGAACCGCGGCAATGTACAATGTGCAATGTAGTTTGTATTTTCTACTTGAGTTCTGTTTTTTCCTTTTTTGTGTGTTTTTCTTTTTTTTTGGTTTTTGCTATGCCTTATCAGCCGTTTTATTTTCGACGCTTGTCCTTTCTCATATTTTTTACTTCTGCAGTGCCGATGAACATTGTTTAAGCTTCTGCTGTTTTTCCTTTTGCAATTTGTATTTTTCTTCGTAGGATACCATACGCTCAAATTAGGGCCCTTTAAGGATATTATGAATAAATGAGTAATGCCTGTGTGCCATTCGGTTAGGATAGTCAAGGATGGCGTATGGCTGATGGGTAAACTTGAACAGTAGCCATTGTCTATTTCGAAAAGCGGCTTTGTTAACTTTGTTATTTAGCGCTCGTGGTTTAAATACCCCATTTAGCAGTTTCCTCGGCAGCGTACTGATTTAGTGGCATAGAGCGTATTTCGCAGTATAACTGTAAAGCTAAGGTCGCCTGGGATAGCTATGTATGTATGCAACATAAGATGACTGCACGAGGACAACAGTCGTCATTACAAAAATGTAAACAAAAAGAAATGACCTTGGACAATGATGTTGGTTCAAACTTTTCTTTTTTTCTTGCCTGCTACACACAGAAGGGGTAAGACAATCAAACGGAGACCGAGAAAGTGAAGATGAATGTGTTGAGCTGTCGTGTACATTATTACAAACTAAAGGTTCTCTTGCTCATTATCGAGAAATTTCTTCTTTTTTCTTTTCCTGTTTTTTTTTTTTGCTTCAAGCGTTATTTTTAAATTCGCAGGGTGCTCATTCTACAAGTGTCCTTCGAGCACAAAGACTTTTTTTTTCGCTACACGTTTCATCGTCCTGCCCTCCCATTGAAGCTAATCATAAAATGTTTTCGTCCTCGGCAAAGCTCATTTTCCGGCTTGGCTGCCCGGGTGAGCTTTGTGTACGAACGTCATTGACTCGACTGAATCGGGGATACGCGTACTCGAGTCCTTGGCTGCTGCCGCAGTGATGAGGGCAGAGCACTGGCGAACGTCAGAAGAGCAAATCTTGAAGATAGGCGGGATTCCTCCAGACTCGTTTATTAAACCATGGTAAGGGCCATGCATTCGTGAAGATAGCGCTTCATGTTTAAACAGCAGCAGGAAAAAAAATACAAACAAAGAGAAATGCCACGCTTTTTCTGGGCGCGCAAGCAAAGTAGACGGTCAAACTGCCCAACGTAAAGCGCTGTCGCAGGCTCTACGGCTGCACGCGCGCATCGCCCTAATTACATCAACGCAACATATCAAGGAAAAAAAGAAAACAATTATAAATGTGAAAGTTCCTCGTGCCGCACCTGCGCCTCTTTTGTATTTCGGGAAGCACTTTAATCTTTTGTTTGGTCTTTCTTTTAAAGGCGCACGGAAGTTCACGACACAAACGCACGTGCATATCATAATCATCGTACTCATGATGATCGTTTTTGATAACATTGGATGAAAGACTCTCCGGGCTGTCGCGGAATAACGTCGTAGTGTGTAAGTGGACCTCACCAAATTCATCTAAATAATCTGATGTCGCGATTTTACTTCAACCTCTTCCGTCCTGTACATACATACATACATACATACATACATGCATACATGCATTCATACATACATACATACATACATACATACATACATACATACATACATACATACATACATACATACATACATACATACATACATACATACATACATACATACATACATACATACATACATACATGCATACATGCATACATACATACATACATACATACATACATACATACATACATACATACATACATACATACATACATACATACATACATACATACATACATACATACATACATACATACATACATACATACATACATACATACATACATACATACATACATACATACATACATACATACATACATACATACATACATGCTGGTTAACCCTTAAACGTCGTGACACATATTCAACAGCGCCAACGCTCCGACCAGGCGTGAAATGAACCCGACGAGGCCGGATGATACGACGCCTAAAAATAACACCATAAGTACGTTCCACATGGGTTTCGCAAAATTTCTCGCAGATTCCACTAAGACGGCTCCGAATGATCGCTCTTCACCTGCTTTACTTTGTTTAAATTTTTTTTTTCTCCAACGCCAACGATGAAACGTTTGACTGTTCCTCGTTTATGGCGCCAGCGACAACCGCATATAAAATCGAGATTCTCCGAATGTCGAATCCGCAGAATCGGGCTCCCTGAAATGCAGATGTAAATTTCAACGCCTCCGAGTTGCTTCTGGTCTCTGTCCTCTTTCATGACGGAGAAAACAAACAAACTAGCTAACGGTGCCTCAGACTCTCTCCTCTCGCTGTCCACAATATTTTTTTGTATTTCTCGTTTTTCGAATTTGTTCACCGCTGGGTGCTAGCGCGTGTCCCCGAAATGTTTCCGTTTGCCGCGACTCGATGAGCTTTTATCGTCAGCGCTCCCTACAGCTTTCGAAAGTTGCCCCGCGACGACAGCCGGCAATTTTTGTTCTCTCCGGCCCAAATTTCGCCTCTCGTTTCTCGCTCGGCTTCACAATTTCGCTTGCATAAATTCCGCGCAGCTGCCACCTTCATTTTGAACGGCGGCATCCAGCGGCTTCGGCGCAGTATTATCACGACAGAGTTCGAGAGTCCGGTTCATCTAGAAGAAAAGAAAAAAAAAAGACATCTTCGCAGTAAAACGAGGATGACGCAAGCGCCCGTAAGTAGCAAACGATGAATTCTTGAGCACAGGCTGCAAGAGCGAGGCATAAGAATTCGGCGAAATAACTGAAAAAAACACAAATAAAGAAAAGCGCCATGCTTTCCTATGCACGCAAGCAAGGTTGAGAGTGGCACTGCACATCATAAAGCGCTGCCGCACGTTTCATGTATTTATAATATATATATATATATATATATATATATATATATATATATATATATATATATATATATATATAATGCGTGCGTGCGTGCGTGCGTGCGTGTGTGTGTGTGTGTGTGTGTGTGTGTGTGTGTGTGTGTGTGTGTGTGTGTGTGTGTGTGTGTGTGTGTGTGTGTGCGTGTGCGTGTGCGTGTGCGTGCGCGTGCGCGTGCGCGTGCGTGTGCGTGTGCGTGTGTGTGTGTGTGTGTGTGTGTGTGTGTGTGTGTGTGTGTGTGTGTGTGTGTGTGTGTGTGTGTGTGTGTGTGTGTGTGTTGACACCATGGATCGCTGCATCGCCAGAGGCTTTTACCTTTCGAGCCTTACTTCCGGTTCAGCATTACCTGATGAAGCTAACGCTACTCAAAACCTGTCCAACCGAAGTAAGCTTGTTGACACGAATATTTACTTTCATTTTCTCCACTATTTCGTTTTATTATCACGCTTAATTAATTACACTACGCACTTATGGCAGGGAGAGCAGTTTCTGAACTCGTGTTCGCGCTCACTTAGAGCATTATATATTCACAAATTCATGTTCAGGTCAATGAGGGTTCACGTCAGAATTATCAGCTGAACTGTTATATTTCTCATTCTTGTTTTTTCCCCAGTGTACACTCTTTAAATTCTCAGCTTCCTTCATGAAGCGTAAAGAGAAGTAACGTATTAAACTAACGAATTGCGTGCAGCGCGTGTGTGTACTAGGCACGGAGGAACAAAGTGTGCACTGTCATTGCACTCTATACCGGCGAGTCAGCTGTTCTCATTTAGGGGAAAAAAGATCAGTGCGTGTGCACAGGACACGGAAAGAGGTACAGACAAGACACGTGTCGTCTCGATTGTTTATCCTATTGATTGCGCTTTTATTTTTCATCACGCATGACCTATTCCGACCACCAGGTTTGCTCTTCTACTGTTCTGGTTGTCTGGATTGAGCTCTAGCTTACGCACTGATGCACGGATTTATTAAGAGGCGGAATAGACAAGGTTCTTTCGCAAAGCTTGTCATGCGCTGCTGCGTGGACGGCATTAGCGCTCGACGTGTCGTGAGTTTTGTATTTTCTAACGTTATTTTCCTTTCCGAATGGCAAAAATAAAAACGAAGTTTGGTGGTCTTCGAGGAAAAATGAGCGTCCCTTCACGAGGACCTGCAAGGACAGCCTGTCGCCTTTCACTTGTAGGGACCGGAGCTTCTGCAGATTAACGGACGGGGCCCAGACCCGTGGCGTGAAAAGCAATCGGTATGAGAGGCGTCAGAGCGGCTTCCTAGAGGGTCATGTCGCAGTGATAGCGGAAGCGCCCCCCTCCCCCCTCTCCCAAACCAAAGCGATATAATCTCAAGCCGGCCTGCAGGTTAGGCGCGCAAAGTCAAGTTCAACGGTTGCTAAGGGCGCCAAGCAGTGCAGCGTAGCTGGCAAGGCCATTAAGGCGTATTTCGATGGGATGTCACGTTGTAAACATCTGGTGTCGTTGACCGTTGCTAAGGTTGCAGCGATCTTCAATCCTAATCCCGGGTTAAACGGTTAAGCTTACGTGCGCTTGCGACAGAAACTTCAAGCGGATGTTTTTTTTTTCATGTCCAAAGCGCGTTTCCTTTTATTTTACAGCTAAGCAACTAAAGAGAGCTTCGCGATAAGTTTTGTGCAGCGCAGATCTACGTGCGATGGTGTGGTCGATGTCAGCTGTAAATGCAACGCAACGGGCGTCGGAGCGCCGAATTTGCTTCGAAAAGTAATTATGACGTAGTAGTTCTGCGGAAACCCGCAAGGTGGAGAGAAGTAATGAATAAAGGGAAAAAAATGATTATAAAATAATTGCGTCTAGCTCACTCGAGTAGACACCAACCTAAATGCGCAGTTTTTTTTTAAGCAGTAGCCCAATATTATTGTTTCTCATGTCGCGTTATCCCGGCCCCACTTGGGAGGTTAGCAGGGAGTTTGTACACACTGCGGCCGTGAAACGCCGGCGCCGTGGTGTTTCAACGCCCCCTGCAAAAGTAATTGTCAACCATTGTGTGCACTGTATATTTTGAAAATAATTTTGTACATGTGGCGTTTAGTGTATGTGTAACTGTGCCTTTCCGTGGGTATACGTGTTTATATGTTGGTGCGTGAGGACTCGGACATTACTTACGTTGAAAACATGCTGTGTTTCGTTTCTTACATGTTATCGCCCCGGTGGAATTGTGCCGTGATTGTGACTCAGTGTTCGTATCGTCTCTTGTCGAAATAAACTTTTTCTAAACACACTTGGGGACAACGTTTGTTGGCAGTGCAGGGAAATCTACGGGACCGAAGCGCAATGTGTCCCTACCCGCCATCAAAGAGTTGTTTAGAGGGCGCCCAGCCACAAGCTTGCCGACAGATGCCAGCGCCATACCTCCCCCTAGTGGACTGTGGCTTTATCATGTATCAAATGGCCGGCACCGTGAGGTGCTTGCGAGGACTGCGATCTTGGCGAAGTTGCTCCTGTCGTCGCCGTTGAATCGCGATTGTTCGGGGGTAGGGTAGCCAAGAAGGAAGAGAGAGAAAGCAAGGACAGGAAAGGCAGGGAGCTCAACCAGAAGAGTATCCGGTTTGCTACCCTACACTGGGGGTGGGGGAAAGGGGAATAGAAAGAAGAAGAAAGGGAGAGAGTAAGCACAGGTGTCCGGTACTGTTGCGTGGTGAACTGCCACAACAGCGACAAAAACACTCGGGGCTTGCAGCCGCCAGTAAGGTTCTACAATTCCCCGGTTAAGAGAGAGAGAGAAGGATGTCTAGAAGGCATAGAGGTCAACCAGAGGCAGTTCCGGTTGGCTACCCTGCAAGGGGGGAAAGGTGAAGGGGGATAAAAAGAGAAGGCGAGCGGAAGGGCGAGATAGCGAGAAATAGAGACGAACACGAGCAAACCGCGTACACTACAGATCGGTACGGGGCGGCGTTCTTAAAGTGTATTGTGAAGCCCCGCAGACCGCAGGAACCTTAAACGGTGTGAAAAAGAACCCAGGCAGGCATGTATTACAGTCATCCGCAGAATCAAGTAAGTCGGGATGCGAAAGTTTGCCATTTTACTTAATGGTTGTTTTTATTCGCGACAGAGTTGTTGCTACGCCATGTATTTCAGTCATGACAGTTCGCTCGTGACGACAACAACATCGCTGCAGCTCTACTGCGACGTGTTTTAGAGTGAGGCATTTAGCATAGGCTGATTTGCGCGTTCGACGCACATTGTGCTTCCTCGTGTTTGTTTGACAGCGTAGGCTTCATGAGTAACATTTCTGTAGTAGCAAGATGCAAACAACTCAGGGCGCTTTAGCACAGGCGTATGATTAGATAGCCCGTTCGTAAAAACACACGGAGCGTACTGTGCGGCATTTCGACTCCGCAAGTTGTGTTGAGGCAGGAGGGAAGCGCCGGCTTGAATCGCTTTGGCTCTCGGTTGTTCATTAGTGGCGATGTAATACGGACACTGTCGATCGCGATCAAGCCCGATTCGGATCAATGTTTTTGTTCACGATGGCCAATGTAAGCTGTTCCACGGTTCAACAATGCGGATCAAGTTGCTCGAGCTCACTCAGCATTGGGGTGCCAACGACAGCCTACAATCACGATCTACTGGCACCGTATCGAAATTGCTTGCGCAGAAGCACTCGATTAGTGTCGGATTCGACAGTGCGCCAAAGAATGCCTGAGTTACAGGGGTTTAAATTTATCATGGGTTTGGACATGTCAGGAACATGTCACAGGCGTTGTGTCGCGCAACACGATGGTAAAATCGTCTCTCTTGGCATCTGTGAGGAGGCTTTCTTGCACATGGACTTTGCGCTTCTTTTTCGTCTTTGATCAACACTGTGTCTCTTTTTTGGGCGTTCGCCTTTCGAATTCCGTGATATGGCATCACATCACGCCACTCGCCACCACTGTGTGAAGCTGCCGCTCTTGCCAACGCTCAGTGGTGGTAACCAGCGGAGGCTACGAGCCCCACCGTTCTCTTTAATAATGGGCCCCGTTTTCATGCGACATTCCCATCGACTCACTGCACGACACTGATAATGTTGAATGCAATAACGTTCAATAAATTGGCATGCGTTTGCGAACAAGTGCGACTTGAATCTACCGACAAACAGCAGTGCAGCACTCTTGCAGGCTGAGTCGTGCACTCTGAGTCACGGCAGTCCAACTCAGCAGAGTCCACCATTATGGCATAGTCCATCCAGCGATTATATGGACGCCCCAGTCGAATTTTCGCCGTTGGTGTCGGTGACACCGAAGGGCTCCACATATATTTAGTTATGTATCCCGCCATCGGCGGTATTACGAGTGACGTAATCGCGCCGACGACGTGTTTACGTTTCGAGCTACAGTGCACTAATGGCTATCTCAATAGAATCAAGCCCTTTGGCTACGTTTCCTTTTGCTTATGTAATACTATGTGTGTTTGTGCGACCATGAAATGCGTTCAACCACGACATATTCATCTTTGCAAATCCCCTCCATATCGCGCCTGATTTCCAGGGCTCAATGAAACGTGCGACCCAACTTTCCCCAGTGATAACCGGCAACTGAATTTTCTACTTCTTTTTGCCATGCGTCGCCTTCAGCGAGAAATCGCATGTTATCAGTCACCACACATGTCTCAAGAAATTGCAGTGGCACTATAGCAGGTGATACCGGTAACTGCACTCGTACATATTATTTGAAATTCTGCTGATTCTCAATACTGTACGCGCAAGGTAATAGCTTGCATCACGTTTTTTTTTTTGCTGCCACCCTTCATTTTAGTTTTAAATATCATGTGAATAGGTTTATAAGTTTTACACACTAATCAATCGCTTGTTTTTGTGTGTGTGTTTGTTACATTCAGTCAAAAATATAGTTTCCCTCTTCTAGAAAAAAGTATTCAAGAGTGGGCGTTTCAGAGAGAGTTGCGGTATTTATTCAAACTGCAAATGTTTCCCTTGCATGCCATTCATGACACGCTACATAATCGACATGTAGCACATCGACAAACGTGCATAGACTCAACCTGCTTATTAAGTCCCATTAGGGCCTTTAATTAGTTTTCAAAGGTGTAACAGGTAATTTCGTTGCACGCAATGCACACGCGCTGCTTTCCACAGGCCAAACTTGTCCCGCAATTTTAAACTAAAGTCGGGGTAGATTTGCAAGTCAGCCTGGAGAGATTACTTGTTTAATGAATATGTGCTGCAGTTATGCAAATTGTGATGTAAGTGCTCAGGAACATTGAACACTGAATACATCGGCGAGTTCTAATAATTGACGCGTCCATTTAAGGTAGCTGGTGCAACTCACCCACGTTAACCTTGATGCGGTGAAGGCATATGTGGTCTTGCCTATGGAGGCCTCCATCATATTGAACTCGTAAGGTGTATGAAATTTCTTAAGAACTCAGTGGTAAAGATTCGCAGCTCAAAGCACACAATGCTACGAACGCTACGTCACAGTAGACACCAGAACCACTCTATATCACTCGTATCCCTTATATATTTCATTGATATCACTATCACTGATAGCACCACTGAGTTACCTCGCGCTTCAGTGATACTAGCGACCCGGTTACGTGACGGCGTACTATAAATAATATTTGGATGGCACGTCGGCTCAATCACTTTGGTCAATGACGGCCGCGCTGTAACTGACGTCACCCCCCAGATGCGTCTATGCCAAAACGACAGTCTCGCCGATGAGTGATCTGCTTCAACGTCGTCTTCTCCTCAGCCCGCCTTCACTGACGCTAACACACAGGCATTCAAGCAACCGGAAAACAGGTTCTTCTTTTTTTTTGCCGTCACGTTCTTCTCCAGCGAAAAGTCTTTACTGCGGGTCTAGCTGGAGAAAACTTGACGTTGTGCCAAGCGCGAGCACAGACGCGGTCCACAAAAAGTACGAAACAAAACGACGGTTGAAAAGCACCACACTCAACTGTTTCTTCAGCTACAGAGTTTTCAAAATGGCGGCGCTAGAAGCTCGTATTTACGAAAGGCACTCTTCTCGACGGTTTTCTCCAGCCGTATCCCCATTTTAGGCGAAAACAACTCTCTCTCTCCGAAGGCTATATCGTTCGACCCGCCATCCTCGCCTCTGCTGATATTACGGATCGACAGTTTCCGCAACACCTCGAAGGCTCTTCTTCGCATATTTTCGCTCCATCAACCTATCTTTTATTTTTTATTTCGGGTGTTCTATATTGGCCGTTGCATTGTTCGGCTTCAATTTGGGGCCATCGCAATTCATCCCAGCGAAAACCGTCTTTGCTTATTTTCGTCCCTGCAGAGCGTGCACCGCCGCTTGCACAATCTTTCGCAGGAGAAGAAAACCTTACAGAAAATTCGGGGCAAACTGGAGCAAGACATGGACACGTGTACTTATATTTATCGGGCGACCACGTTTCGCCGCCTAACAAATATTATCGCAAAGCGCGGGACGCATCTGCATGTATCCGAAGTTTCTGGAAAGTTATCGATGCTTCTATCCACTGTCTGTTGTCGCCGAACCTTGTGTTATCTGATTTCATCGCGTGACTCGAATAGTGAAGAACATTGTGGAAGGGATGCGGGCTCTAACGATTAGTCTGGAACATTCGATGACTGCTGTATAAAAGCCGACGCGCTTGTCCCGCTGATCAGATTTTCGACGATCGCCGACCATGTTCGCCACTATCGTTGTGCTATAAGTGTAGCCTGTTTTTGTGGGCACAGGTTCGCCCAATAAAAGTTAGTTTTGTCTTTCACAGTATTTGCTACTGTGTTCTTCAACGTCACCACCACGTGACAATATGAGGAACACCGCGAACTGCAAAAGCGGAAAGTAGGGAGCCTGCAAATAAGAACGACGTATTCATATGAAGAAGAACTTGAGGATGAAAATAGAGTACGAAAAGTCGGAAGCAAGAGGAGTAATGCCGCCAGATATAATATGAGACGTAAGGACGATCCGCACCACCGATTTTATGCGCAATTCCACAGATTGAAAATGGAAGGACCCTATATCAATCCTCGGGCACTCAGAATAACCTCTGACACTTGATGCCCGTTTTGTTATGCAATTTGTTGTTGCTCATGGAACGACACATTTCTCAGGGTAGGATACATTTACAGAAGATCGTTTCTGTCTGAGTCCCTTTTTTTACTGGTCATTAAGCGAGACTCATGTTTGTCGAGTTCTCATTGGTATAAGGCCCGCGTGTTTCGGCGATTATCTAAGAGATCGGAGAATCATCCCGCCAGTTGTATAAGAATCTTGGTGTAGGGATTGCTTTGGTCGACTGATGCGCTGCTCCTTATGGTATGCGTTAGGGCTTTCACTTGGAGAAACCGAACCCCTGCGGGAGCTGCCAAACGTCAGAAAGTCAAATTCCGGGGCTTCACATGCCAGAACCACGATCTGATTACGAGGTTCGCCGTACTTGGGGTCTGCGGAATAACATTTGCTAACTAATAATAACTGGAGCTCTAGTGTAATTATATACAAGTACAACAGTTTTTTTTTTGCATTTCGCTCCCATTGAAATGTGTCCCACCACGGCCGGGATTTAGCAGTCAATTTAGAGTTTAGCAGAAAAACGCCCAAGCCGCTGATTAACCCCGACGGGTTTATGTCTGTAGAGTCCAATGACTGTTTCTATCTCTAATGTATGAACCGCAAACAAATATTTGACACTGTCGAAAAGCGAATTTCCTAGTGAATACGAATCCCAAAACAAAGACAATTCGATTTGTATTTGGCACTTCAAACATTGGCACACCCCTAATATTTAACTGATGTTCTTGGCTTTGATCAAACCTTTCATTGCAAAAAATGCAATCGCAGTTAAGGTAATCTGCTGGGAAACGTTCATATCCACTGTTGTGATGGCTCTGCAAAGAATGCCAGCAACCACATGTGACGAATGAAGAGACAGTGCTGACTATCTGTTTTCCTTTCAGGACGCAGCACTTGCGGGAACGAGGCTGATGTAAACCCATATAGATAACGGATAAACTAAGCGCTTTAGTTAAATGTATAAAATAATAAGCCATGCGACCATTCTTAATTTCTTTAACTTTAATATTTTGTCGAGAAACCCCACCAACTTACAATAGCGTGCATTCTCGAAATTAGTACCACTTTAAAATTGTTCAAAAAATACAATTTCGAGAAAATCCCCTCCCTGTTTCTTCTCAGTTCCTCTGCATGCAGCACCTAATATGAAACAGCTTGTACGTTAGTAGTAAGCACTTTTTTCTTCTTTACATAAAACTTAAAGCGATCCTCTCTAAATTATTGCTGATGTGTTCAATTTCGAAGACTGCCGCAGCAGAGACTCTAAATAGAAAATAACAAAACTATCTCGTGATAACAGCGAAACCGATGAGCGAACTCTCCTGTAACTACAACATTATTTTTGTCGACATTTGAATCAAATTCTTTCACTTTTAACTCTTCGGTGGCTCACCGCCATAATTGGCTGTTGCAAAAAAGACGGCTCAAGTTATTGGGGCATTGGTCAGCACATAGAAGGAATTTAGATTGAAGAAAGATAGCTGCATTGCATTCGCGCCTTTTTAGAATCTTCAGCCTTTCCATATTAGCGGTGTTTTGTGTCAATCACCAAAGATCGATAAGAGATGCCGACTTCGTTGAAAAGCTATAGGTGCTTGCCTGACAACGACAGCCTATATTAAACAGGGGCAGCTTTTGTAGGTACTTTCCAGAAGTATCAGCGGCATTTTGTCATCTCAACCAATGTGGCTGACTGATGATTATTCTCGTCCTTAAGTGAAGAACGCCACGAGATAAGATACCGAAGAAGAGAAGGAAGTCTCCTGAATCGAACCTAGCCAACTTGGTTCGAAGAATTCACATAATGCGAAAAATTTGGCTTGTTGGAACTTAGACATCTGTAAACATATCAGCGCTTAGGGGAAAGAAGATATGTTTAGAAGAACATAAAAGATGCTGATTAGCACGAATGGTAATGCGCTTCCACCCTTGTCATTTTTTACCCTCTGTTCTTCTGAGGTGTTCCTTGTTTTTATCCCTAAGCGCTGAAAATATATGAGAACGGAAGCTTGAACTTACTGCGTCACGAGGACGCTTGTTTCTCTGGTGGGATTTACTACAGCATGCAAATATTATGTATGTGCCCAGGCTAAACCACACAAGGTCTGTTCTTGCTTTTCTAAAAGTGTGAGCACGAAAAATAAAGCCACCATCGAACTAAGAACTAGAAATAGGCCGAAGCTGGACTTTTGCTCCGATGTGGTATATCCTCGTTGGTATAAAACCTCACTTGTGGATGTCTCTCAAGCACCGAATTGCCTGGCTGAAATGTACATCATTTACGTTCATTCAGTAGCATCACTAGCAGTGACGGGCCGCATTTCGTTTTCGTTTTGTGTATTGTGTTTCTTTCTTCTGTGAAATTTCCCTACTTGTCCTTTGATTTCTCTTTCTATCTATCTATCTATCTATCTATCTATCTATCTATCTATCTATCTATCTATCTATCTATCTATCTATCTATCTATCTATCTATCTATCTATCTATCTATCTATCTATCTATCTATCTATCTATCTATCTATCTATCTATCTATCTATCTATCTATCTATCTATCTATCTATCTATCTATCTATCTATCTATCTATCTATCTATCTATCTATTGTTTTTCCCTCTCTCTCTATCTATCCATCTATCTTTCGCTCTTCCTTCTTCCTATTTTTCATTTTTATCTCTGTGTCCACTATTTCCTGAAGCGTAAATAATTGAAAACTAAATTCTGTGGTTGTGCGGGCCGAAACCATGATGTGACTATGAGGTAATCTGTAACGGGGTACTCCAGAATAATTTTGACCACCTGGTGTTCTTTAACGCGCAGCCAATGCGCGGTACAAAGGCGTCTTTGCATTTCGCCCCCATACCATTCCCTGCCTGCCTTGAGTTGCGGCCGAGTCAATGGGCTCTGATCGTCTGTCTAGCACCACCTTGTTTCCGCGTTCACTTGGAAGACGGTAAAGCTCCGTAACTACTCCCAAGGGTGCGAGCAGGCCAGGGAAGATGGTCGAGCTGCCACGGGAAATACGGGGCACAAAGAACGCGGACGACAAAGAGCCTTAAGGACGTGGCTTACTTAGTGAAAGGCTCCAGGACGTTATTGATGGCCCGATAAGGCCCATCTGTCCGGACCGATCGTAACTGGGTGTCTCGGACCTTTTGGTGCTCGTAACGCGCTAAAAGGGACATCGGTGTTGCGTAACCCTGCATAGGCAGTGCGACTGTTTGCGACCTCCTGGGACGGCATTCCGCGCACTCGCGTTGGTGGTTAACGGACACGGAAACAGCGTTTGTCGTGTAAAAAAAGACGCATCACGTATCTGCGCCGTATACAAAGCGGCAAAAGCACAGCATCGTTCTTTTATTTTATTTAGCGACCCGCCAGCGGATTACCACTTAGGAGTGCGTGAACAATTAACGCTTGTGCTTATGTGTGCGCACACGCTGCAAAGGTTTCTTACCCCTTTTTTTTGTCTTGTCATTCTCAGTGCGGGATGAACGAACCGAAATCCAGTTGGTTATGATTCTTGCCTTTCTCTTATCACTTCTATCTCTCTGGTTAAGGCAAAGGGGGCCGACCGTGCATAAAATAAGAAATAGGAGAATGTTAGTCATCGTTTAATTTATTGCTAAACCCAGCAAACAGTCAATGAAATCCTCGCATCGCTCCGAAAGCAGGCGCCTCGTAACGTAATCATTTAGGGAAGGATAAAAGCTTCACACTGAGTACAAAAGAAACCTATAAGAGCTGTGCGCCGGGCTACATATTTATGCCCGAGTGAATGCGTCTGAATTCTATGATTAGTGAGAAATGTGTTTGAGCGCCCTTGAAAAAGCTAAACAAATACAGTGCCCGTATATAACGCAAGTACACGCGTACTTTACGTCCCTAAGCAGCTTCAATTATACTTCTCTAATATTCTCTATACTGGCTAGAAATATTCCACGGGAAATGGACAAATAAGGAAAGGAAAGAGCCCCAAATGTATAGACGCTGTTAGCAGTTTAACCCCCATGCAGAGGTAACAAACTGCGCGCACTGTGAAGAAGAGAGACATACGCTTCGGCGCCGTTTCCGGCGCCTCGCTACTGCTCGCCGGCCTCCGTCTAGGCGAACGTTCTAGCCGAGCCTGAGCCATAATTTGCTAGCCACAATAAACGCCATCGCATTCGGTATACGTGCTGGTTATTCGTCCAATCCGGAACTCCGGGGTTGTACGCCTTACCCTCCATCATGGTTGACGACTCCAGTCAGATCTCGCAGGCTTCTACCCTACTGTTGTTGCCATTGCGTCCTCAAAGTGGCCCCCCATTTCAGCGGCACTGGTGACAATGACGTGAATGAGCGGTCGACCAACTACGAAACGGTGAGTGCGCGCAATAAATGAGAAGACACCACGTGATCTTAGAACAACGTTCTAGCGGAACCTGCGGCTTAACTTTCACGCTGCAATACGCATGACTGCAGCAAGTGTGAATCACTTTATTTAAAATTAGAATATATACAGAACGGGATGAACGAGAAGAAGAGGAACAAATGCGCCCTATTTTCTTTTCATTTCTTTAGTACAAGTCATACGAAGCCAACAGATAATGATGCCAAGGAAACCATAGGGGAAATTATTTGTAGCTTAAATAACTTAAGTAACAGGGAATGCCGCAGCATCCTTTTTCTAAGACGTGCTACACGACTGCCATGTGCGGCGCCGCAAAGCGACTCGCACTGGTCCAGAGCTCCATATGTAATAAGCTTGGGCGCCTCTGGGCAGGCAGCAGATTGGAAACAAATTCATTAGAAAAAATACGAAAAACTCCGCATAACGCGGGCGTAGCATTACTAATTGTGATATGGCGACGCTCTTCTCAGGCGCATATGCTTAGATACCTGTGTACGTGCCACTAGATTTAACCCAGGCACTGATAACCAGCACCACTCATTTCCACGGAGGCGGACGTAGAGTATCCTTTTGAATGATGGCGTCACATAGTACGTGAAGTCCTAGGTGTAGGCAGATGACCACTTAGCCGTCGTATGCTACTAGAAGGCTTGAAACCTGCTGGAGTCGAGACCCTCTCTATGCGATGAACAAGAAGCGAAAGCAAGGAGCCCGTTTCTTTTCTTTTTTTCTCATTTAATCACAACTTTATGAAGCCAAGAATGCATAGGGAGATTATTAGTTTTTCTTTTTGAGCTTTTAATGTGAAATGCAGAAGTGGTAAGCTAAAGGTAAATGAAAGTGGACGAAAAAAACCTTTTGCCTCTGGTGAAGACCGAACCCGCAACCTCAGCACTGCGGGCGCGTTCCGGGGGGGCTGCTATTTTCGGGGCTTCGCGCATTTCATACCGAGCACTACAACACAGCGGATATGAATGCCCGGTAATGGAGAAAACCCGCTGCGTAGAAGTGTTTAAAGTCGTCCTTACGTTTTCATCTATGTTGCGGTGAAGCTATCTTGTGATGTACTTCGCACCCACTCGCCGAACAACGTGTATTGCTCCGCGGATAATCTGTCTAACTATTCAGTATAGGCCACCCTAATTCAGTTGCGATCCTTTAACACATTCCTTTAACAAACGTTATGAAATTAGTAGAAGCTTTGACATCCAGCAACAAAAAGAAAACGCTATATTACACATTGGCAATGCAGTTAAAATATTTCTCAAAGCAAATTGTTCACGCTTTGCAGTAGAAACGTTAGGGTTCAGGGCGTGCGCAACCACATAAGGTTAGCCCGTTGTTAACTACAGCGACGTCTAGCTGAACTTCCACGAAATGCACGGTTAACGTGGTTAAGTCGAAACAGATTGAAGCAGTAAGAGAGAGAGAGAGAAGTGATAAGGGAAGGGCAGGAACTTATCCTATTCTTTTTTGGTTCGTGACTTGTGTTTTTGTGAGCCTCTCCCTGCTAACACACCTGTCGTGCTTGCTTCAATCTAATCATTTTCTTGTCTGCGCCGGCTAAACGATTTGCGAGTTCCCGGTATTTCTCTGCTTTTCATCCAAGACCATTTCCTGCAGTGCTTGTTCAGCGCCGCCCGACTCACCGACGCGATCGTGTTGATAACCGGTGTCGACATAGTGCCTGCTCTTTGCAGTACACGTAAAGGTCATACAGTCCTTTTCTCTCTCTCTTTATTTTTAGTTCGTCGTACCGACACTTGTTTTGTTCGCAAGCATGGTCCCTATAACGTGAAACTATTCCAATATGTTTTTATTCCAATCTCCTGCCGTCACATTTGCGTACTAACCGAGGCAAGCACCGGACGGTGACCCGCAGGGTTGTCTGAACAGATCAATCAAGCGCTCTACTAGTTTATAGGAGGTCACTTTTTGTTTGCTTTAAAAACGAATAACATTGCCTACACTGAGCAGCTTATCTAATTGGCTGACAACAGGAGAGGAGCACGCTCTAGTAGATAGGGATTCAATAAGGCCCGGCCAGTGCACTGAAAATCCATAACCGCATCAAGGTAAGGTGCCGGCGTCTGCGATTGGTCCGCTTTCCCTTGCTTAGCTTGTGGTGGCTGGTCGAAAATCACGGCGGCATGCAACGAAAGGTTAAGAATGCCGCTAAAGCGGATCCTTAGCAAGGAAGAGTTGGCAGAACGAGGTTATAACCGTGCCGAAAGTGCTAGATAACATTACACGGCCCCGCTAAATGTTTTACTGTACGCAAATAAACGCATGCTCTCCGGCAGGTTCGAGTAGCCAGTGCCTTAGTGATTGGCGGCAGCCATCTTTTATTCCTTTTGGAACGTGGCAGCCTGCGGCTATTCAGAAAAAAATTCAGTTTTCTTCGTCATATTAACGCATCTTTAACGCGTACATGTCACTTGGACGCGTGAGTTTTCGCAGTTTTGTGACGTCGCGTGACAGGCAGGTGAAGTGGGTGCAGTCCGAAAACGTTTGACCAATGGCCGAATGCTAATGGCGAAAAGGCGTCGAATAAGAAAAAATTATTTTTCTTTTGTTCATTGCAGTCATGTATAATCATTGTGTACGCGTCATATCAGATGGGGAGCTATGGTGGTTTTTGTGACGTCGCGTGACGGACAGGCGAAGTTTGGAAAAGCTTTACGTTATAGCGCCTCCTATGAGGTACGTTCAATCTTGTTTTTCATTCTATCTTCTTCACGAGTGAGCTTTTTTTTATCATTATTGTAATAGTATTTCATTTTTGTTCACTCTATCCCCATTTTGGCTGGTTAGTTTCTGTTCTTTTGTAAATAATGAATTATGCAGCAATGCACGATCTACAGGGTCAAAATACCTATACTCGCACTGATAGATATCTCCTTTGCTTTTGCCCCTGTGAAGCGTGCATTTTTCATCGTTAGCCCATAAGGAGGCAGAAACACTCGCGATAGAAAGTGGCGACATAAATGCTTGAAACATGTGGTGAGGGGAGCGGGGGTAAGCGAGAGCACCCCAATAGCTGCGTTAAGAGGGGAACCGGTCCGGTTAGTGCTTAGTCTGCTAGTTCGCCAGTACCGGCCCTGAACACAATCTCGCTGATTGCAATCCGAGCTTGCTGAACGCAGCCAGGCTTCGTTTTCTGTACACGAGGCCATATGTATTCGATACTTGCTTTCTCATATTAAGCGATGTTTTCACTGACATGAGCAGGAGTGCTCTCGGAGTAAAGCAAAAGTTGCCACGTGAGAATTTATGCCATCCTGGATAGGGCACTCTTGCGTTTGCTACGTTTGAGTCATCCAGGCAGAGGCGCTTATACATTTTGTAGGAGAGCACCTGCTGAGTGTTCTCACGATTTAGGAAAACAGAGATGCTGCTATGACTCGCTGAGTGTAGCCGTGGGTTGCCCTTAGCAACAAGTGTCTGGTAGCCAGAGAGACATTTAGCAAAAAAACAGCTATGCGCTCTGATGGAGCATTCAAGTAATATATACCCGCCTTAGTAGACGTCTTGCGTTTTCAGGGCTGCATATATAATAACAAACTCGCCTTGCCTTTCATAAAAATAAAGAAAGGATAAAAAGTGCATGGGGTCGAAAACCCGCATGTGCCTCTGCTGGACCTTCCTGCTATTTATTCTCCTCTCTCTCTCTCTCTCTCTTCTCTGGTGTTAAGAACAAGTCAAAACATATTATTCACTTATGATTCAAGCAGCCTGACAATACTCGCAGTCCTCGCCCAGAAGATGTTGATCACGTCACTAGGCCGCTTTTCTAAACAAACTTCTCTTTTGTTTACGATTCGTCCTATTGAGGTAACAAACCCAATTCATCCGTCGATCTATTGTTCTTGTATTGCACGTCCACTGGTCTTCGCCAGCGCCAGAATGCAGCATCTCACAATCACGATTATTTAGAACACCAACGGGCTTAAAGCACGCAGTGGTTATTGTCTACCTGAAATTAAGAGGGTTAGTTTTGCACCTACTGATGAGTTGTTTCCACGCCTGGTCACTTAATGTGTTATGTGGACAAAGGAAGAATGCATATGCGTATATGCAAGACGTCGAAATTATCAAGGTCATTTGTACGACGAAGGCTGGGTCTTATGAAGGAAGGGTGCTAATTATGCTAGAGAAAAACATATGAGGTGAAACCGGATATGGATATGAATAGTAAGTGCCTTGCGGATATGCGAGCGAAGTCGCATATGCACAAGGCACTTACTAAGCTAGAATATGGCAGCAGAAGAAGAGTACTTACTGAAAGACAGAGTGGTTCGTGCAAAAATGTAAAAATGTGTTCTATAAAGTGCTACCTTGCAATGGGCAAAGAAGAGGACGATACAATGATGGTGGATGATGATGGCAAGAAGATTATTGGAATGACGCTATTCGTCCCTACAGTGGAGTTATCTAAAGTGTTGAGGCTAGTCTTGTGTTCAAGCATGTCCCGTATTTTTATTGTTTAGGTCCAGTTGGTTACTCTAGAAGAGACCGTAGGACAAGGGTGGACTCTGTTAGATAGTTTGTAAAAGTTCGGCAGAGAGACTTAAGGCTGCTTACGTGTGGAAATGCGAAAGCATTATACCTTTTGTATGCCTTCGAACGCCACGAACGTGCCGGCGTTATAGATACTGGACGTGGTGCCGCCTTCTCCCCATTGGCTGCTCCGTCACGTGACGAATGACGCAAGCACTATGCTACACATTTAGTCAGCCAGATGGCTGCGACGTGACGTGTGCAATGATGCACGCACTGGGCACACCTTTAGTCAACCAGAACCTTCGAGCCACCGTGGATTCCGAGAAGCGCGCTCGTCCTGCATCCCGGAGGCCCAGGTTTAGTTCCCACCCAGACCAAAATATACCAAATTTTTGTTTTCAGCGTCATTGGTTTACTTTGTTTACGGAAACCTCTCTGAGAAATTTCGCGTCAATCCGAGCATTCTTTGACGTGTTCTTTCTTTAAATGAATTAATGAATGAATGAGTTTGTTTCTCCTGTTTACAACAGAAAAGAAGCAGAAGCTAAAGGCCATGTGGCCTGGCGGAGGCTTCTGCTCCCACAACAATTCGGCACGCAGGCCGTACGCAGCAACATGTATCATGCAGACATACCGAAATCAACCGGAGCGTCGCGAGACAGAATATTATTTTCGTGAAACAGAACATGTCTACAAGAGATATGAGAAACCAGTGGGATACTCAAAGTACGATACATTTTGTTTCGGACCAACTACAACCTGAAAACAAAAGAAGGTACCAAAAATACAAAAAAAAATACAGAAGGTACCAAAAATGGCCGAAAGCCATTTTTGCTACCTTCTATCGGTCCCGCCGACGCCAACGCCGACGCATTTTCGTGTAATGGGGAATATGATGAAACATGCATAGGTCCCTTTTACTAATGGCCATGATATTTGCCTACTCGTTGATGAGTGAAAAAGGAGGCGCTTGCGATGAAAACGCTTTCTGAGTTCAAGCCGAGTTTTGCGAGCGAGGACGTGTGTTCACGTCACTTCTCTTTCTTAAGACAGTTTTCTCGATGAACTGCCATAGCAAAAGTAAAACGCCGACAGCACGCACTCTGATGGCTCGCATCCGCGAAATTCTTCTGCGATAGAACTCTTCTTGAAAGCAGGTGCTGCAAGGATCGTGAGTGTGGGCATAAGCAAGGCCAGCAGCGAATCACAGACGGCTCTTACAAAGAAAAAAGCTTCGTGAATTCGGCCCCACAACATTTCTGAATAGAGCCTCTTGTCTTTTCACCCACATCTCCAATAGTATACGCAAGAAATACAGCCTGATGAGCTTCGTCACAAAACTTGAAAATAAAGATTGGAACGGCATTCTCAGTGAGAGTGCTTCTAGGGCTCAACAGGTTTCTGTTAGTAAAGCATTAACGGGCCCAGTCATTGTTAGGTTATTTTATGTCGACCAAGCCTCTGGCTCGTGAACTGTGGCGAGGTCATGACCATTCAGCGTATAATTTCGCTTATATTAATGGCATGCTTGTCAGGTGAAAGAGGGCGACTCGAGTAAAATTGTGCAATTTGTCTATACATGCAGGCTGTATCCAATTGAAGCACACCAATGTGCGCTTGCATAACTCAGGCTAGTCGGATGGCACGTAAAAATAGCCTAAAAAATAATTCAGCTGCGCTAAGTTTCCTCAACAAAGCAATTTCTGATACTTCAGCGCACAGGAAAAAGTATGTATTGAAACCTTCGTGACGAAATTGGATACGTGTGTACTTAAGCATATAAAAGAGAAAGGAGGGGTGAGGGCAAGTGGCAGGGTAGGCCTGATGCAAATGACAGATAAGGGTTACCAGGCGCTACGATTGAGGCAAAGCTGCCGACACCGAAAAGATTATTATGATCAGACAAAAAAAATACCTCTCCAACCAGGATATCTATACGCCGACGAGGTGTTGGATAAAATGTTCATTACTGTTAAAAATGACACTCCACAGAGCTGCATTTATTTTCAGCTCAATCTCCCGACGAGTTCGTAATAAACCCTCTGCCGCTGGAGCATTCTCAACACAAGGGGAACGGACGGCAACCAGATACGTGACTTTTACAGCGAACGACCAGAAACGAAAAGTGAAGTAATGTCAAGCTGGAAGAAGTAATGGGACGTGCGTGAAATTGCCGAGAGAAATTTTCCCCCTCGAAACTGAAGCATCGTGACCGAACCGGGTCATATTTTTCTGATACTTTTTTTAAAAAAACGAGGAAAAAGGAACATCACCCGCTTTGTCCCGGCGGCAAAGCCCAAAAATGTGCAAGGACGCTAAGTACGGCCGCCCAACCGAAAGTTCATGACTCCCTTTTCGGTTTTCAAAAGTACTGGACTTTGCAAGGAGCTATGAAAAAAAAAGAAACACACACACAAGCAATTACCCACAAGGGAAATCATCTGTTCAGCCAGAGGGTAGTTCGCGGTATTACCGAATGGAGCCTATTAGGAGGCGACTGTGAAAATGGCCGTATAACTCTTGTCTAGCTTCAGGCTTACTTTGTTCTAGAAGTAACAGATAAAATACATTTGGCCATGCAGTGCTCCCCGTGCTAGAGTTTCATGCTATAACTTCTGGGGCTAGAACATTAGGTTGAGATCGCCCTACCACCATGGCAGTCATGGGTAGTACTTGGATTTTCCTACGCCTTGGCTTAGCTTCGGCTAGGAAGCACGTTGCGATTTTATTTATTGTTTTTCGTCGTTAAAACAGCGTTATGGTACAACGTTTCAGCATTTTTTTAGAGAAGTTAATATGGCGATTTAACCCAGGAGCACCTGTCCAAGTACACGTGAAAGGCGCAATCGTTTTTCAAGCCATGTTCTACACCAAATTTGATGCGGTTTGGTAAGTTTAAAATAAAACAGTAAATTCTAGTGACTGCACCAAGCACATGTTTAATTTACGCTCTGATATCTTTGAAAACAAGGTTGAGAATTTAAGAAAAACTGAAAGAGCATTCTCCACTACCAAGTTTTCAGCCTTGTGATGTTAATAAATAACGATATAATAATTCTGTGAACTTCGTTTATTAAGATTTCTGAAGCTGACAATATTGATGCGTTATACAATGCTCTCGAATCTACCATTAATCAGTAAGTAGGACTTCTGCAAAAATTCTTAAGTATTGAGTGATATTAATTACGTAATATGTATCAGTTCGTATAAGCTTATATAACACCTTTGTCCGCTTCGGTTGCTCTAACGGAAGCAGTGTGCAAAACTGCGACATCGTTTCTTGTTGCAGAGTTACGGATTTGTAAACTTCGTGCTCCACATTTTTTTAGCTTACCGATTCTTGCATTACTTCTAAACCTACGAACATTTAAAGGAGTTCTGTTTGCTACAGTTGCTAGAAATAACTGACTGTTTTTGAAAACTCAAATGCAACAAAATCTATTGAAATCAGTCCAATTTGCTGTCTCGAGAAAAAATTTCTGGCGTTTGCACGTATTAGAATAGGGAAATCGATGGTGGCCCCGAGCTGAGAACAGCTTTTTAAAAGAGTTTTTTTTTTAAACCCAGCTCTGCCAAAAGAAAACCACTGTAGTGCGCGGGGACATTTTAAATGTTGCACGGGCTTTCCTTAAGTACGGAAAAGAAAAAGCTCCGTAAACGGAACACGTCGCAAACTGGAAGTGATATTGTCATATGTGCTTTGCAATACAAAGCGCTGACATTGTGGATGGAAAATTAATAATTTAGATTAGTTTTATATAATAAGTGCTAATTACTTTTTCATAAGAAGCTAAATATACGTATGATTCTGCAGGACATTACTAACAACGTACGCTTCGTTTGTCTTGGAGCCATCACGTCTCGTACGTGACAAAGCATTTGACCGCCATCGTGGAACTTCTTGCATTTCTCGGTGGGAAGTCCCGAGGCGCAACAGTACCAACAATGTTGTAACTATATAAAGCACTGTTTTTGGGCTTCCTGCGGTACAGCTTACCTGTACTAGGAAATACTCGCACTACAAGTATCCGTAACCTTCAGAGTGCGCAAGCACAAGCAATCAGAACTTGTCTCGGTCTCCCCAAAACTACGTCATTGATTGCGACAATGGCCATTGCCGGAGATACTACTTTGACAGTCTCTATAGATGTAGATGTCCTGAGAGCACACATCCGACACCTGACTCAGATTCCCTCACCCCATCTTGCTTGCTTGACAGAGTTGGTGAGCAACGTAGTGCATGAACATCGCATCAGATAACACGTTGCGTGATGGATGACAATAAAGATAATCGTGCGATTCGCATCTAGCTTTTTAGCCTTCTTTAACCGTTTTACGAAAGCTTGGCTTCGCTTTGATTCCAGCGCGTGCGTTGAATCTGAACTCCTAGTTATGTTCTGGCAACAGGGGAAGAATAGAAACTGGAGGAGTACTAAGGGCTAAATGACTGCCGGACAACAACTTTGTGAGTGCAAAATTCTTCTTACGAGAATAATATACGAACCAACAAAGTCATTCCAAGCAAATTCAATGTTCAGACAAATCCCTGTATGGCCCTTCATTCGCATCTCTGCTTATCCGATCTGTTGGAGCCGTGTGCAAACTGTGGCACTACATTTTCTCCTAGAGTCATTAGACAACGTGACAGCATGAAACTCTTCATTACGCGCCCATTCTATAAAATTCAGTGCCGAACAGAACGTCATTTCCGATCGACGTCAATGTGTGCCCAAGGTCATATCTGCATCGTTCACGACGGCACTAAAACAATTCACGAACAAAATAAGGTTGCGAAACGGCAAAAGCTGGCCAAACAACTTGAGCCCACATGTTGTCTTGGACAGCCCCCTATGAACTGAATCGAATCGCGACAGATGAAGAGCAAACATCACTCTAATGGCGTCGTTCTTCTGAGTATGTGTGCGGCTTCCGTAACAAGGCAGGAAGAGAGTTGAGTGAGGCACATCAAATGAAAACTTAGTCTCAGCGAATAAGTTTTACAACCGATGCATTTGCAGCCTTCAAGCGCAACTGAGGAACTGTAGGAAGAACCAAACGTATCGGTATGATTAACGAGCGAGCCCGGACTCCTTTTCCTTCATTTTAATGTCCACAAGAGCGTGATTAAAGCGAATTGCGAAAGTTTCACTGTTGTAAACTATGTTAATAATCTTCTTGAACAGCATGCTGTTGCCAGCTGACTCCTCGCATTCTGCAGAGGGTTGTTTCTATCCGCGATCTGGAGTCCATTTTCTCACTTCTCTTATTTCTTGTGCGTCTTTCAGTCATGGCATGAGAGCTCGTTCCGAGTCATTGCCTTCCTCGACGACAACAGCGGGATATTTTAAGTGAAAGAAAGGGGGAAAAGAGAGGAAGAGAGACAAGCATTTTGGAAATTAAAATGCCCGGTTAGGTCTCAGAGCTCAGATGACATCTAGTTCGAATCGCAGGCAACTGCTGGTTTCCTTATTACTTTTTCTGCAGAAGTTTCTCGCCGTGATTTATTGATGGTAAAACAGGGTCGTATTTCCGTGTTTCCATTCTCTTATGAATAAAACATACGGGAAACCCACGCTCACAAGCACGCAACAACAAACTACGCGGGTTGATGTCGAAGAAATTGTCGAGACATTAATCTTAAGCGTCCTTTCTAAGTCCCAGAAAGAGCCCCGAAAATGGCACTAGTGCCCGTCAAAGTACAAACAAAGTAAAGTACAAGTACTGCTGAATGCCTTGGAGATACAGCCCTTGATGTGATACTAAACGGCTCAGGGTAACTAGTGCTTGATCCCACCACGTACGAAAGCGTAGCCACATAAGCCGTCCACTCTGTTACAATAGTAAGTTTGAGTCGCTAAGAATGCCGGCAATGATACTATTCTCACAAAGGAGAAGTTGGCGCCGTTGCGACACTGAATACAATGCGGCAACTGAGAAAATACTTCGCGGATATAATATAGGAATGCTTCGCGGAAAATCATAATGCGCCACTTTCTACTTTGCAACGACAATATAACGTCATGAACAAAAAAAAGCGCACATGGTCACAAACAAAGAGAACAAAACCAAGCAGAAGGCGCGAAATAGCGAAAGTAAATGACAAAATAGCAAAAAGATGGTGGCAACCAAGAAAATCCCTACCCTTAAAGAGTACTCTGGCACTGGGGTCGTTTATCTACGATTTGAATGATAATTAATACGTAATGAGCGCAAAAGGCAGCTTTGATGAATACGTCAGTTTTGATGGATACGTCATAACTGCCTTTTCCTCGTGTTATTTTTCTTTTGCTTCTCTTCTCGTTTTTTATGTTCTTGTGTGGTAATGGTGATAACCTACGTATATATGTTTGTGCATGGACGAGAAACTTCATTCGAAAGCTAGCACCCTGTAGTGCCACTTCTTCTCAGTGTACATATTTGTCTGTGCTGTTTCCCTGCAATGATTTAATAGAAGGATTTATCTGCCTTCCCTCTTCTGGCCCGAAGCTTCCCTTTGGCTTCATTTGCTCCTATGTATCCATGATCTTCCATTACCAACTATTCCACGAAATCCTACTTTTCTAAACGCAGAAGGCAATGAGGCTCGGCGCGCATGCATAATCACTTCAAATTGTTGCTTTCGTAACGCAGTACTTTGCTGAAAATGATAAACTTACAAAGTCACAAAGCGCTCTGGAGGTGTGAAAACAATATTTGGACAAGTTTATGTGCTAACTACCACTCCTGTGCTATCTGAACAGCGACGCTTGCAGCGATATAGACAAAAACGCCAAAGCACCCTGTTAAAATACTTGTAAGAACTCTTTGGCGGCAACCACGCAGTTTCCATGAAGGTTTAAGGATTGTGACACACCAGCGGCAGCAGACGGCGTTTACAAGAAACCAGACGACAAGAAGAAAGGAATAAGGCGGCAACAAGGAGTAAAGCAAAAATTTGCCATCCTAACGCGGTGCATTCTTCAGCCCAGACGACACATCCTTGGTAGGCCTTCGAGGCAAGGGTTTTCGAGACTTGCAGAAACTTCGGCAAAACACGCGAGCAGACTGAACCGCATGGGTTGCAAGAAAAAAATAAAAGGCTTGTCAAGCTGCACTCTGGTAGAATGTAGAAGATGCGCCTAAAACGGTTTTCGAGAAACTAAACGCGCAAACGTAGCGGCAACGAAAGGCGCAAGCTCGAGAGTAAGCCTCTACAACTCGGCGTTGTCTGACAGCTTTGAAAAACACGCGGAACAATCCTAGAATGTGTGGGAGTGGTAGCGCGTGTGCTCCTTTAGACGACCCTTGTCACATTTTCACATTTTTGCGAAGGCCCTCTTTGCGCTGATCCAGAAAACAGGAGACGAATCAGACGCCGTTTGGCAAGTATTCGCACGAAACGCTTATAAAAGCAGCGCATCTCTTGCTCCATTTGAATTCCATTTCGAGTCGTCTGTAGAATGGCGGGAGAGAGAGCACCACCACCACATGATTCTCGAATTTTTCTATCTTGCATGGAAGCCCCTTCGAGACATAGTCGTGAATATAATTGTGGATGAAAAGCCTTTTCGTTTCTTCCTTTTTTTCTGCATGCATGTGTGTGTGTCTGCGTGCGTTAAGAAAATTCAGTCCATCAGAATGCATTTTATTACCCTGTCGAAACCAACCGCTGTAGGTCATTTCGATTTCTTTCAACGTCAAGCAGCTTGTTTCAAACCATCACCCAGGAGGCACCGCTTCTATGGTGTGGGAACGTTCCAATGACAGTAAAAAATAGGCATTAGCAATGCGGCCCACCTAATGTATTTTGAAGCGGAAGAAGTGTACCGGTTACTAGGTACTTTTTGATGTCGACATTCTTTAAAAAGCTGGAAACAGAGATTGTAAGAGCCCCATGTCTCTGGAGTCGCTTGTCAAATCCCACTGACATTCTGAGATATCTACGTAAGCCAAGCTGAGGACACTGTCTGAAGAAATCACAGTGAAACACGATCTGATCATGAAAAACATGAAAGGGGCAATATACCTGCTTGCGGTGTTACCTATAAGTGTGAACCTAGAATTCCAAGGATTTCAATCCTGGAAAGAAGTAATAACACGTATTCGCGTAAATTTCTCGATACCTGTTTTAGTAAGAAATGTGCATATTCCTGGGTAAGAGACATATCGATGTCGCTGTTGACAGTCGAGAAATACCTTTTCTTGGCAGCCGAGTAAAAGTGCTGAGATATTGTTTAATCTTGTCAATTCTGTATGCTGTATGGGTGCGCATAAGCTCTACTGCTGGAACTACTAGTGGGCAAGTTTTCTTATTTTATTTTAATAAAATTAGCTGGTTGTCTATGCTTTCGTCATTTCTGTGTGCATTATATGATGAAGCGAAACTTTCTTTGCCTCTTTTTTCGACTTTCACACCGCTGCTGCTGTGGCTGTCTTACACGCCACATCTTGTGTGGTTCAGAGCGCGTATATTCTTGACAGGAGCGTGGTAGAAAAGAAAGGAGACGTGAGAAACTCCTCTGGACCTTTGCACTGCGTCGAATGCGCACAATGCCCTCTGGAGATCCCTGGGCATCACCATATTAACCACATGATAGATGTAATTATCCGTGACCTCCGGCAAAGCACTGCAGAAATTGCAACGCTTGCCTTTCTACTAACGTGCAGGTCCAGAGCTAAGTTATATCAAATGGTAGAGAGAAATGGGGAGAGAGAGCATAACTGACGCACACACAAAACGAGTGAATAGCAATCTTGCCATTCTTCGCTCGCAGTTCCCATAAAAGTAATAATAATATTTGGGGTTTTACGTGCCAAAACCACTTTATGATTATGAGGCACGCCGTAGTGGAGGACTCCAGAAATTTTGACCACCTGGGGTTCTTTAACGTGCACCTAAATCTAAGCACACGGGTGTTTTCGCATTTCGCCCCCATCGAAATGCGGCCGCCGTGGCCGGGATTCGATCCCGCGACATCGTGCTCAGCAGCCCAACACCATAGCCACTGAGCAACCACGGCGGGTTCCCATAAAAGTAGGGGGGAGGCAGAGGAGGTGACGTAAGAAGGCAAGGAAACGCTGCTACTATAAGCACGACAACGGTTGGCAGGCAAACAGGATAAACTTAAGGTACGGTACGTTTCTGCTATTACTGAAAAATAAACACCATGCAGATATGTCATGCGGACAACTTACGCAGGGCGTGCAGAAGCAGAGACGCTTTAATTAAAGCCCACCGCAGGGTTGGCGGTCGTACGTAAAATCAACAAGTCTGCACCCGATGCCGTAGCTTTGCGGCTATGGCATTGTCTGAGGTCGGGGATTTGATCCCTACCACGGCAGCCGCATTTCGACAGGGGCGAAATAAAGAAAACGTGCACTTAGACTTAGGGATGCATTAAAGAACACAACGATGTCAAAATTAATCCGAAGTCCGCAACTACGGCACGCCTCATGATGCGATTCTGGTTTTGATACATGCAGCCCCATAATCCAATTCAAGTTTAGTACTTCTGCCACAATGCGATGTGCCATGTGAGGCAATGACAATGCTCAACCCTCTTGGAGGTTATAAAGTATATGGCGCACAAGAAGGCCTCATGCAAACGCCTCTCTCTGTGTGTTCTTTGTACTACGCAGACAAACAGCAGTGGTGCACAGAAGGTAACGGTTAAGATAAACTCATCCCTCTTGTTTGGGCTAAACGTTGAAGAAATTGACCTTTACCGCGAACGTCACCGCCAACTACCGTCAATCAAAGTAAACACACAATAAGCTTCGCTTACATCGACTGCCACAGTGCGTGTCTTTTATTTAAGTCTAGGGTTTTACCTGCTACAACAACGATGTGATTATAAGCCGTGCCGTAGTGGGGAATTTCATGATAAGTTTAATGCGTGGGGTTCTTTAACGTGCACAGAAATATAAGTAAGTGAGTGTATTGCATTTCGACATTTCGAATCCGCAACCTGCAGCTCAAGTGGGGTACTCTGGAAGCGTCCAATTTCTGGACACTTACAGAATATCCGTTTACCTTTTCACCTGCTGCTGATCTGCTGATTGGCTAGACACGCCTGTCTCCTACTGACGCGTATCGCAGCCGAGCCAGTCAGAACTTCAGCAGCAGACGAAACGCACATGTCTCCTATGTGGACACTTACAGAATACGCTTCCCCCTCTTCCCCCCTTAAGCAGTGCCACGCTATAAACCCCAAGCTATCATGGCCGGTATTTCAATCTCTCCTAGCTTTGGTTCAGCTTTTCACGACTCACAACGTGCTGGCAAATACAATATCCCCCGATTCATTATCGAAGGTTCATGTTCGGCCACTCTTTCATTTATACAGCGGCCCATTTAGCCTTCATAAATTTTATCACATGTCAGCGGCAATTGATATATCCCTTCGACGGTGGCGTTGTTCGTATGGCTTCTTGTATTTCACGCCACAGCCTTTCATAATCATGTAGCCACGTAAGATGATTAGTTTCTAGAATCAGATTGAAATATTCCCGTCATCTGGCTATCCAGGCAAAGTGGTAGCGTCTGTAACAAAAATGGTGTTGCAGAAGTTGAAGGGACGTGTTAATGCAAACAACTCGGTATCTCAGCCAAGAAGTGAAGTTATACCTTACTGAACCTTACATATGTAGAAGGCCACACAAATTGAAGAAGTTCGCAAACCGAATATGGCATTCCGCTCACTTTTTTATGTCCAGTGCAAGTTAGGTCGACCGAGTTCCCAGACTTTGTACGCACACGATAATAGGACTGTGGCATGAAACACAAAAGGCCGTATGCAAAATACTGCATTGTAGTTATATATCAAATCTAGTCAACATGTGGTAAAGTTTTGTGTAGGACGAACGGTGTCGCTGCATTAACTAAGGAGCTGCTGAACATGAGAGGTGGATAATGAATCGGATAAATTTGCATCTGTCAGTGCATTTTGAATTCCCCAATTGCGAACCAATGCTAATGAATGATAAAATAAAACAATGCTGGAATTTGGTATCCAGAGAATTGTTGCAGGTATATATTATAGCAAAAATGGGAAACATGTGCGTTAATGGTACTTCTGCAGCACACTTTCGCAAAAAGATTATGTTCATGTGCGATGCAATGTGAAGGAAAGTGTTCTCTCTGGTTTTTGTACTTTGTTGTGTTCGATATCCATTGTTATGAATAACGTATATATTGGGGCTCATTAAGCAGACAGTTGAATCAGTTGTAAGTAGTGCTCCATGATTGTCCTTCTTCTTGCCTGCGCCTAACATAATTATAAAGAATAGAAGGCAGAAGACCTCATCAGGCTGGTGTCATTCAGTACGTGTGTTTGAGTACATAAGCGTAGGATTTGCTTACAAAAATCCATTGATTGCCCTTGGATATTGCCTAAGAAAATTCTATTTGACGACCCGTCTGAGGGAGGTAGATGAAATGGTGAGTTTGAAGGGGGAGCCGCAAACTCTCATGTAGGAGAAGCAGATGCAGACGACGGGCAGTGTTGTCTGCTGCTGCAGTTGCAGACGGCGGTCGTAAAGCGGTTCAAGGTCTCTGTAGACGGCAACGAAGACACGTGCGTAGTATAGTAGGCAGAAATAAACACAACTGCAAAAACAAGACGATACTGAAGCATACCATGGCTCACAGCGTGATGAAAAAGCCACTAATGAAGTCTTTGGTCCTGGAAATCCCCAGAAGAAAACGCTTTTGTAAAAAAAAATTCTAGCAACCCTGTGGCGTACGCACAAATGCAGTTGCAGACGACATAATGTGACAGCAGGGAACTCAGTCATGCAATATGAGGATTACAAACTTAGGGTACGAGGAAGCTTGAAAGAAGGAATTGTGAGTATATCTTACAGCACAAGATTCTGCTTTCAAGAAGTTGGCTATGGCCATTGGACACCCAAGTACAGCTCACGTTATACTCATCTAGGGTCGGTGGTACAACAGCTTGCCATTTTTCAAGATCACACGCTTCATGGAACGGTTAATGAAACTTGCCATTTCTGCTGAAGTTCGCAGCTGGCCCAAGAAAAAGCTGGTATTATGTACGCAGAAGAGGTCAGCAAGCATGAAACCGTTTGAGAGTAACAAGCGACGTTGCACCGAACCACACTGCGTTTTATGGAAATCGCAGATGTGGAAGATAGTGACAGTCCGACTCACTGGTAAGAGTAGCAGACGATATCCGCGGCAGCGGGCTGTCACATAAATGGTCGCAGAAGTTGCAGACGGGCATAATGCGGGATAGATTAAGGTGCAGAAGTTGATCTACTCGCACATCCTGGCCTAGCTAGAAGCTACTAAAGGAGATCGATTAAGATATTCCTCGTTGCTTACATTCTCCAGCCTGCGGCTCAGTTACTCTTCTTCCCTCCTAACGCCCGGGCAGACTGTTGTCCCCAATCATATCGATCCTGCCTCGGAGCGTTTGGCGTGGTCCTATCTTGGTATGCTGCCTGGGTGTGTGATCATTCTCAGCGGCCCGCGTAGAATGAAAGATGGCAAGGTTCTCTTTACTTTCGGGCCATATAATGAAGCCTTCCGGTCGTTCGCCTCACATTCCTCGTCCCTGGTTATAGCGTTCACGTTGTTAGCTCCGTAGAAAATTTAATATAGTAGGCGTGTTGGCCGTAGAGTATTGGCGTAGCTTAACTGCAGTGCTTATGCGTATAAAGAATAAATTGAACAAAGGCAGCACTGCAAGTGTTTCCTTTCTCGCTCTGCGAGGCAGATCTAAAGTACATTTCACCAACTAGCCCATCCATTGCGTATGTGGCTGATGCCGTTTACTGCTTTGAAGCAAAAAGCGCCTTGAAAGACATGTTTGTTGAGGGATACAGGATAGTTTTAACGCTTGGCGTTCCGGAAGATGTACAGTATTTGTTGAAAGTATCTGGGCCACACCGACTGCGAAAGCCAGGTTGATTGCGGATTACTTAAGGGCCGTTCCTGTGGTTTGCCAAAACTCTAGCGCCCTGGAAAAAGGAAACAACTCTCGTTCTCACCAGTTGGAAATTTAGTGCGTCGGGAATGGCCGCGGGAACATGAGCACGCAGCTCAACCAAATATATGGTTAATGCGGGAGTAGCCTGTCTACTTCTGACACGGGCTGTACCTATAGCCATCCATAGGAGAACTTTTCCACTTCAACATATGAGGGATGCGGCTGCTGATTATGGGCATCGAACCCACCATCTAGCCAGGACCAATCGTGTGATCTGTGTTGTGCACGTAGGTTACCTCCTCATTGGCATTACAGTATTCGCACTGCGACGCGGATAAGCAGAGCTTTCCCTTTTTGCCATGAACTCTGTCGAGCTACAAGTTACTTACATTGTACTATCTTAAGTTCTCTCGAGACAGAGAGATATTCGTTTTATTGAAAACTGGCGAGGTTAGCGCATCGAGTCCAGGAATTCGTGACATCAACAGCCAGCCAGTGTCGCAGTTGAGAGCAGAAAACACGCTGATTCTATGTGGGACAGCGTCATTTTTCTTGCAATTAGCGAAGCGCCCAGGCAAGGAACCGGAAACATCGCGTGGGAATAAATCCTACAGTTGTTTATGCCTAGAGCCACAGGTCACACATGAGTGTTCTTTTCGTTTCGGTTTTCCTTCGGGGTACTAAGACATGTCCCGACTTTCATGCGATGATCCAACTATTCGAGTAAGTCCCTGCAAAAGTCATTCTAAACATTCTGTACCGTTTAAACTTTGTGTTCTTTTTTTCTTGGTTTTTTGATTGAAAAAAAAAAACTAAACTAAACATCCTGCCTGTATTTTACAAGAGTAGGCCCTCTTCGAAATAGGAAAGAATACAGGTGGGGAATGAAAAGCACTTTCGAATAAGGAATAGCGTGAATTGAAACATTCCAACTAGATTTATCAAATTGAACGACTCAGCTTTAAGCCCTTTCTGACAGTGAACGCGTCTTGGGCAAACGATGAAGAACTTCGTTGTATATATGTAAAGTTGCTCGAGCTAAAGAACATATGGAAAGTTACTCTTGGACCTAACCGCTCCTGTAAATGCAGGCGTAGTGTCTTGAGTTCTTTGGAGTACAGGAATATCAAATACCCTCGCCAGCTGAAAACGTGCTCTCTCGTTTAATTCCGCCGCGGGAGGTCTCGATATTAAAGTTTTTTGTACCGTTTCTTGGACGAGTTCGTAGATTGCTTGCGCATTGCGCTGAACAGTGACATACGTTTTATTAAAACGTATAAAAGGATTTAAAAATTGTAACAGCGCCAACACATAGAACCACAAAGTAACAAGGGCGAGAGACAAGCGCTTGTGTTTCGTCCTTGTTACTTTGTGGTTGCATGTGTTGGCGCTGTTACAACTTTTAAGTCACGTATGCGCCAACTCGCCCAGAAAGAAATATTAATGTTTCAAAGGACGTCAGCTTTAGGATTTCAGAAGCTTGCATCGCAGAATTTCGCAATAACATCGTATATTGTATTTCTTCCGCAACGTTCACCGAAACACGCGGCAAACTTGTTTCTGGCCTGGTCGCTTGTCCCGCAACAGGCTTTCGATGCCTTGTTCATTTAGAAGAGGTACTGTTTTTCTTATGGTTTACCATGTATTCACTAAAAACATAACAAACATATGTTAATGAAAAACAGTTTTCATTTGCGCGCCTCGCTATCTTCAACTCTATAAGGCCCAATGTATCGTTGCTGTGCTGAAGCTGATACATAAAAAACAAGAAATTCATTTAGGTCTTAGAAAGTTAACGTTAGTACAGCCTACGATAGCTTTTTTGTTATGCTGCAGCGAGTTTTCAGTTGTAGATGGCCTAGCAAAGCAAGTAATATATAATTATTTACTATGATTGTGAAGCTGGTACTCGAACAGTACTTCATCGTTTTTGTTTAAATGTGCTCTCCATGGCTATAAATAAACGTGAACAAGCTGTCCTAACTTTTATTGACGAGGACTGCGTGCCAACATTAAAGAGTTAATGCGAGATTTCGCACCGCCAGTGGGCTCAATTCGCTACTTTCTCTCCGAATAAGTAAGGCACGCAAGCATTGGCAGTGCTGTACTGAATGATGAAGGACAAAACATGGCAATGTCACTGCAAAACGTAAGCTAAGGCAAAGCATCAGTGAGCGAGCAAGCTTCTGGCAGAGTTGTTGAAAGAAAGAAACAAAAAAAGAGAAATGACGTGCGCTACCACACCTCGCTGCTTGCGTTACTTCACGTGGATTCAGACATGTGAGTCGCATTTTCATCTATAAACCACTATATGCCACTTCCAATGAGTAGATTACGCCCTACCTGTGTCACCACCGCCGTCACCAGCTTCCTTGGCGAGCCTTTTGGCACCATCGGTATGTGCAGCTTTCACGTGACGTCACATAAGCCACGTTGAGATCTCACTTTGCAGGAGTAGAGTTGAAGCGTGAAATTGTGAAATGGGACCGGCAACCATACGTAGACCATCATTATGTCTGATTTTCTGCCCTGGGTCAATCTCGCTCTTCAAATCTACTCACGGATTACAAACAAGCCAAGCCTTGTTTGAATCTCGCTTAACAGCTTCCATTGAGCTACTGGCGATAATGCGGAAACAGGTGGATCACAATTAGGCGTCATTCACACCAACGATGGAGAGAGATTCGCCAGTGGCAACCGAGGAGCTAACCATGGCAACCGATGATGATTATGATGATGATGATGATGATGATGGTGATGATGATGCTGGTGATGATTATGATGATGATGATGACGACGACGACGACGACGAATTATTGACATCCCCTTTTTAACGAGGAGGTGAAAGATAGTTACCTAGCCAGCTTCAGTTAATCAGACATGGCACATGTGCTTTTCATTCAAGCATTGTTGTACACATCACCTTAATCTGCGTTCTGTTGCTCCAAACTTCTCTACCTACCTTGATCTGCCTTGTAGATAGAGAAGTGTGGACAGAGCCATTGTGAAACGATGTTCGCACTGGCTAGCGGCACCTACCCGTCGTCTCACCGAAATATCTAACTACTGTTGGGGGTTCAAGTGTGCTCGCACAAAAACCGTGGCCACGTGACATACCCACCAGCACATCCGACGTCCTGCTCCTGCCACGCTGACCGGTTCAGCAGTTCTGCGACTCAAGTCGCATGGCCGAATGATGTGTCAGTGAGCGACCCTCTCGAAATTAGCCACTTTTCGACCAAAGGGAAACCATCTGCGGACTTCGCTTTGCGACCAACTTGGTTGCGCCAACACCATCAATCGCCGGTATGAATGCCGCCTTAGTCGCAGTCCTCTCATCTTGCTAATACTCCATCATGGCGGCCGCGATTACATCTGTCAGTGCAAAACGTACTTACCGGGTGTATTAGCTAACGTGAGCCAAACTGATGAAAGAAACTGGTGCAATACACGATTATAAAACGTACTGCGTTCTGTGATGAGCGCTTTTTCGTCGCTGGGTACATCTCTGCCTACTAACTACCAGGTTAATTAAGAGAGATCAATTAAATAACGTTTATATAGGTGTGACTTTTGATGGGAATATAGACAGGTAGATAGAATTTATTAATCGCAACAACAGAGATGTCGGCCTGAGCTAGTGCCCTCTAGTCTGCTACTCTGCACTGGGGAAGAGGGCAGGGGAGTGAGTTTGATGGGAAAGTTAGTATTGTGTCACATCCCATGCAGTCGTTTCCAGTGCCATTTATCCTGCATCTCTTGTTATCGTTTAGTTAACGCCTTTCTCGTTATCACGAAATGCGACAAGTGTGGCATGATTACTCACCCGCGCCTAACACTATACCAGCTGTCCCAAAAGTGATTTGAAAGAACTAACTGCGCTAATTGCCTCTCTCCACAATCGTGCGTAAGTGGCAAGCTAAAACAGACCTTGGTGTTGGCTTCTGCAGATGGCAAGCTGCGTTTTCCGTGTGACTATCACACCCTACACGATAACCGCAGAAACCAACACCAAGGCCGATAGCTTGCCGGGTACTTTCGGCTGTTGAGGTTCTTACAATCGACGATTAAATCAGTGCAGTTCCTTCAGATCATTCAGATCACTTTGATTAATCACGTGCCCGCGAGTAATCACGCGGGCAAGTGATTACTTGGCGCTTCCCTTATTTCGCGTGTGACGACTAAAACGCTGTAAAAAATAAACGCTTACGACAGAGCGCCATCAAAATGACTAAATGGGATGTTCTACGGCCTTTACCCCGAAAGTCACGCTTCTCAAATAAAAATCCTAAAACATTGTTTATTTGTTCTCCTCTAATTACCCAAATAATTAGTAAAAAAATATAGCCGTGAAACAAGGCCGATCGCCATGCACAGCATTTTCACAGCTTGGCTGACGTCAGCTGGCACGTCCTGTACAGTCTTACCGGTCACGACGTAATGGCGCCTACGCGTGACGTCACTGGCAGTCGGGGAGGTCGATGCTAACCACAGAATGTGATCGCTACTTGCTTCAACTTAGTGGGCCCAGAGGTTTGCGTCGAAGAGATGCACTCTTGAAAATCTTGCCAGTTTTTCACGGAAAATCAACAACATTATTTTATTTTCTGCTCACTGTCGAAACAATATTCGCGACAGCTTCCGAATTCATCCAAGACTGCGTATCATACACACTGCAATTCTTCATTCAATATGTCTGAACCACATATAGGAGGCGTCCTTCCTAGTCCACCTAGATTCAGAGACAAACAAGCTCACAAAATGCAGATATCTTTAAAGCAAAACACTTCAAATTTCGGAGATTCCCTGAGTGCGAACAGATGAACGCGAACGCACTAAATAAAAGTAACTGCGACAAATAAAAGTAGCAGGAAAACAGCAGTCGCGGTACTGTGTACTACATCAAATACTATGCTGAATACTTTCGGCACAAGCGTCGGCGCCCTATGCCCGGCGTCGGTAACAATCACGAAAAGGTCCCATCTCACAAGCGTTGAGATCGACGGCGACCGAAGGACCACTTCACCAAGAGTCAGTCGGTGTGGGATCACTCGCCGGATCACAGCTTGGAGGATTCACTTTCTGGTGCATGGCCAATGCGTCACGTCTTCCACAATTGTGGTCCTGTGCGGTTGACCAGCAGGTGGCCTTGCATGTCTTTAAAGCACTTCTCTTTCGCCGGTAAATGACCGTTCAAGACTCCTGAAACGACGTTGTCCACAGTGCACAAGCTAACGCTGTTCGGCCGACATTTACCTGCAAATGAAATATATTCGATAAATAGTTTTGAAATGCATTGCTTTCTCTCATAAGTTGAAGGAATAGTATTCTATTTCGGAAGAGGTGGTTCACACTGAAGAAGCATTTAATGGCGCATGTTGTAAGCACACTTTTCGCGAAACAAATGTTGGTGGTCTGTTGCTCTGCCTATATTTTTGTCGTCTTTCTTGAAGCACATTGCGCACTACCTTTAATTGATTCACTTCGACGTATCCAGCTTTTCTGGACACAAGGGTTTAGTTCGCGTGAATGCCACCACGTGGCGTACTGACCTTAAACTTTTCAAACTTCCCGCGGTGACGCGTGATGACGTCAACCAAACAAAAATAAAAAAAGTAAAAGCTATCCCTGTGCATTGAACTTCGCCACAATGCTTGTCCCGCCAGCGTTATCAGTGTTCTTGATCAAGCGTATTCGCTCGTCGCCTGGAAATTGCTCGTCATCCAGCGTTTACTCGCGACGAGCAATTGTTGATTCTGGGCTTTTGATTCGGTTCCTTTTTTTTTCTTCTCTTTTCCTTTTCTTTTTCTTTTTTTTCATTATACGGAGTAAAGAAGCTAGCCTAACCGTCAGAAGCACTTCGGGGCAGCCTTTCTTCAATCGGCATACATTGTTAACGTCCGAACATCGCACCGCGCCTACTAGAGACGCCGTCGTGGATGGATTTTGATTTTCCCTTATCGAATTTGTTAAGGTGCACACAATTATTTCACTAGCGACTTTGCAATGCGCACTCATGGGCTATCGCCGCAGCTGCAAATCTAGATGTGCTTAAGTATTAAGACATATACATGGATATGTCGGTTTTTCATCTTGACCCAAAAGTCACGAAACAAGAGTTGAGCAAACTGTCCCTGTGTCGTCGCAGGGTGTGAGAGGGGGCTAGTTGGTATTCCATGCTAAAGTGACTAGCGCAAGACACTAAAGAGGCGACAAGGATAAGCGCAAACTTCCAACTGGGCGCTTGTCCTTGTAGCGTCTCTCTCTTGTCCACTCTTGCGCTAGTCACTTCAGTCTGTGTCGTCATCCGTTAGCATGCTATGGCCGAAGCTGCTCGCAATATTACGTCACATTTACTGGCCACCAGGCCAGGTACATCCTTGGGTACGACATATACAGTACTTGCAGTTAGTTTCCAAAGTAGTCTCCTTTGGCGGCTATCCACGTGCGTGAAGCAAGAACGCTATTTAAAATTATTGTGCAGTAATATAGGCGGGATTTGTAGTTTCTCCACATTCTCTACCATGTTGCCGTTCCGCCTTTATTATATAGCCGCAATGTAGACTAGCAGCTATCGAACGCCATAAAGGCTATCCACATATTCAACCCTTAATGACCATCGGTTATCTTCCCTCCTCATTACATGTCCTGCCCATGCCAATTTCTTTTTCTTGATTTCAACTAAGATGTCATTAACTCGCGTTTGTTCCCTCACCCAATCTGCTCTTTTCTTATCCCTTAACGTTACACCCATCATTCTTCTTTCAATAGCTCGTTGCCTCGTCCATAATTTAAGTAGAATCCTTTTCGTAAGGCTCCAAGTTTCTGCCCCGTAGGTGAGTACTGGTAAGACACAGCTATTATACACAGACTGGATTCCAAGGGAAGGGAAGCGTAGCAGGGGGCGGCAGAAGGTTAGGTGGGCGGATGAGATTAAGAAGTTTGCAGGGACGACATGGCCACAATTAGTAGGTGACCGGGGTTGTTGGAGAAGCATGGGAGAGGTCTTTGCCCTGCAGTGGGCGTAACCAGGCTGATGATGATGATGATGATGATGATGATGATGATGATGATGATGACATATTCAAGGACCTCACGCGCAACTCCTGAAACTTAATTGTATTCAAGAGTTGTGCTACTGCCCAGGACATCCTTAACGAATGTTACATAACGCATTATGAGGTTTTACTTGCCAAAACCACAATTTCATTATGAGGCATGCCGTAGTGGAGGATTCGGGAATAATTTAGACCACTTGGGATTGTTAACCTGTGCCTAACCCTAAGTACGCGGGTTTTCGCATTTCACACCCATTGAAATACAGCTGCCGTGGTTGGGATTCGATCCCGAGACCTCGTGATTAGCAGCCGAACCCAATAAAAGCTAAGCGACTACGGAGGGAAAGGAATGTTGGCAGTAGGAGGAAGGTGAAGGCCGGCACGTGAGAGAATTTGTTCTTATCCTCATTGCTGCAGAGTCGGTACCATCTGTCCAAGAATGACACCGTAGAATGCACTGTATTCAATGTGATGGAGTCCGCGTCCAATATTTCAGACCCGAATCATACTGTAATTACTGACGACCAGGCATCTCGCTAATACGTGCAGTCGTTTGACAGCTGCCGAGCGCTGGCGTCGGCCACAGGACCTACTTGACCTTTGTTCAATACTTGCCGACATTCTCGCCTTACTTCGCACCATTGCGTTTCAGCTGAACTGCTTCAACAGCCGATTTATTTGTGCCAGAATTTGGCCACCCTGTCAACGTTATGGTTTCTTATTTTTAAGTCATCTTTTATATTTAGGCTAAGGCTGTCGTGAAATTTCCAGCGGTTTCACTTTTCCCAAAATGCCCGCATTTTTGTCGGCCTCTGTTAATATTTTGGAGGATTTTTAATAGACGTGGAAACCATTGCATGGCCCCCTGACCAAGCTGCTCAAAAAGTCATTTTATATCCCTGAGGTCATGCGCAAGTTTCCACCTTCTTGCCGTTCATCAACCTCCTGATTTCCCTGTCACCTGTATTCCATTTTGACAACTGCATTCCCACGGAAGTTGGCGACGATATGTCCATGGGATTAAAGCCATTTAAATCAATTCTACTGTGGATACGACAGCCGCTTATGCTCACTGTGGATGGAAATGTTGCGCTAATGAGCGCCATTCTGAAGCATCTAAATTGATAGTCACAAAATTATGCGGATCCCACGTATGTGCGAATCGATGTAAGCAAAGCTTTCTGTGTTTGTTGTCATTGTTAAACGTAATCTCCACGGAGTAGTCAGGCACCCTCTAATGAAATGCTGTCAATGTTTGCCTGATTACGCCCATCATTGTGATGCAAATAAACGTAACTCCAACTCATTTTCTCAGAAATAAACGCTGAACGAAACGCTGACGTCATCCTGAACAAGATCAACAAGCGCCCTAGTGCTCGATCTTATGATTCCCCTATTCGTAAGCTTATATTCATGATTTAGTTATTCGGGGGGGGGGGGGGGGGGGTGGAGGGCGAGAGCGATGTCTTCTTATACCGTAGAAACATCCCTCGGACGTCTCTGATGTGCTCGTTCTAATTCTCAAGTACCCAATGCAAACTGTAATCGCTGCAACTTCATGATGTCCTGGTGGCAGGCCACCATGGCATGTCGCGCAAGTATGACCGCGCTGATTCATTTGGGTTGGCATATACTATTTGGCGCGTCATACTTCGCCACATGCATTTTTCAAGCAGAGCTTGAAAAGGGCGGCCAACTCACTACGTCCCTTTCCTCTGTTTACTTCCGCAAAGTGTGTGTCTATCGCTGTGGTTACCAAATACGCCCAGCGGTATGCTACTACTCAAGCCTTCTGTCGGCTGAGCAACTGAAGTCGCAGGCTTTCTTCAACACGGCGTCGACGTTCAATATGGCTATCCTCAATTACTTTTCGCGGACTTCGCTCACCGCCTTCTCTCCAATGAAATCTCCTATACTACTCGCTCCTGCTAGACACAACACAAACACGCAACGACCTTAATGAAGTATCTATAACACGCTAGTTGACATGCTGTCGACGTATATTTCCGCTGAGCACCGGGATTGGAGGGTGGTCATGTCTATGGTGACATTATCGGTCTACAGCTTCGCTCAACAGCACCGCTCGTTACTCATCAGTTTTTCTTTTTTTTTTGCCGACAAGAGTATAGCGTATCTCCTCTGAATGTACTTTCGGCTTTAAGTGGGACCTTGCACGCCCGCTTATTCTGTCACGTTGACGGCGACCGTTGTCGTCAGGCTGCCGCCTAATTCTGAGCGTCGCAGTCACCAGAGTGCACAGAAAGCTGTCTTCCCAAACAAACCACCGGGATTCGAGCCCATCTCCCAAATGCAGCATCTTGCATTTGGGAGATGGGCACTCTAACCATTACGCTACCACCTGCCTCCACCAATTTCCGTTTATCTGCCTTCCCACTTCTCGTTTTTGCCGTAGACGCAGGAAGAACGGATGCAGAAACGAAAAAAAAAGTAAAGATTGCTTGAGCCGCCAGTGACGCATGACTTTAACTTTGGCAGGTTACCCTCATTGGAGCGCATGTAGGCTTGCGGCTTCGTGCAGATGGTGGGTCGCCTTAGCTTTATTGTAAATTTACTTTCCCCAACTCTTTTCAGCTAGAACTGAAACGACAAAAATGAGACCTACCGTTGAATATTTTTCTTGTTTTCTAGGTTTATAGCAAAAATGCTCATTAACACTAATAGTGATTTTTTTTAAGAAATGGCATAAGGATACTATATTTCAAGGTGATGTTTTGTCAATACGGCCCGGCACCACGTATCGACGAAAGGGCATCACAGTGCCGATGCACGCGGCAGGTTACTGAATGAAGAAAACAGGAAACGACTGTTTTTCAGTTCTCGCAACATATTGTACACAGAACACAAGGCACCCACCACCATGACATTCTTTTTTTTTATGCGAAGCATATTACGAGAGCTCAACCCAGCTCCTCAGGCGCGGCGGTGTCGCCTTCAATACCACGTGACACCGTGACGTCACGACAGAGGAGAAACGGGGCTCCAACTCGCGCCGTCGCTCGCGGCGTCTCCCCCCGCATCGGACGCGGTGAGCGTCGAGCAACGCAGCGTTCGGCGCGACAACTAAATGTGCGCCTGAGCAAGCGCCGCACGCCTGAGCCGACGCCGACGACACCGGCTTTTCTGCGACACGAGCTCCTTAACGCTGTCGCGTTAAAATAAAGGCTGGTATGCTTCGCATCCTGGGCTTAACCTTAGCTAAGCCACAGCCATTTTTTTACAACAGCGACACACAATGCCGGACTGATATACTTCCTAAAGGGGTCTCATTTGATTTTTCATCGCAGTACCGCAAGCACAGTTGCGTCGCGCGTGCTTGCAGCCACGTACTGTAGCCGTGCTCCTTTTCCTCTAACAATATGGCCGCCGGCGGCTTCAAGCGCTCCCGTAGGTGGCGGATTGGACTGTCACTCGAGAAGTTTAAATACATAACCTCTTTGCATAGAAAGGACGGCATGATTGTTAACATCGTTGCTCTCCAGACTGATCTTGATGAGCTAACTCATTGGTGCGGTAGGGCAAATGGTAATTAACGTAGACACAACTATACATCTCAAGTTTACTTCCGCTGCTAAGACGATTCCTAATGCCCACACAGTTAATAATACTATCATTCAAACTTCAGCGTCGGTAAAATACCTCGGTGTAAATTTTAGCTCTTATTTATCCTGGAGCACTCATATTGAACTGATTACTACCAAAGACTTAAAAAAACTTGGTCTTCTTAAACGCCGACTATGCCAAGCCAACCAGGATACAAAACTACACGCATTCAACAGGCTAATCAAGCCTGTGATAGAATACGCACCCGTGATCTGAAACCCTCATTATACCTATCTTTTTAACATGTTGGAATGTATCCAAAACAAGGCTGCTCTATTCATCCTTTTCCGTTACTCTCGGTATCAAAGTGTAACAGTACTGAAAATATCGCTCCGTCTCCCGCCTCTGGTCATGCGCAGAAAACTCAGCCGTTTATCTTTTTTCCATACTCTCTACCACAGCAACACACCATACGCAAGTTCACATCTTCTCCCGGTGCCGCACACACCGGCTCGTGTAGATCACATGAAGAAGACTAAACCCATTTTCGCTCGGACAGAACGATACAAATACTCACCTCTGGTCCTGGCTATTGAAGAGTGGGATTCGCTTCCTTCTAGCATTGCGGCTATCGCTGGAACATCATCATTTCAAACAGCTCTTTGGTCCCCCCCCCCATACTTAGAAAATTCCACTAGAATGATGTGCGTTTTTTTTTCTTTTTTTTTCAGTGTGTGCGTGTGGGCCGTAACGTTCTGTGGAATGTTAGATGACATGTTTTGTAACTTCTGAAAGTGCGATTTTTGTTTTGTGGGATTTGCTACATGTGCATTTTTTCAGTACCTGTTCCTAGCATTTCTTCCCCTGTCAACTTGTACCTGGCTTATTAACTTGTTTATTCCTGTCTTCATCCGTTTATATTCTGTGTTGTATATTGTTAAGTTTTCTTTGATGAATCCCCCCCTACGTAACGCCCGCATTGGGCCTTTAGGGTATTGAAATAAAACAAATATTGTTGGCTTGGATATGTTTGGCACGAGGCCCAAGTCGGTACCGTGTCTTCTAACACGTTCTTTTGTTTTCGTCTCTGTCTTGAAAGGACGCGCACCGTAACATGCTGCAGTGGTGATTGCGTTGCGCGTATGTAAGGTGAGAAACGCGGTTCTAAAATGTCTGTTCACTAACTTGTGCAGTAAGCCCATGTTTATAGTATTCGCGCAATAGTAAGAGTCACGAGTATGGCAACCGTAACCGCAAGCGCCACGTTATAGTCGTAACTTGTCGCGACAGCGTAGTTGAAATCCACTGACCCTGCCACTAAGAAATACGTGGCGAGGTATGGCTGATGAATAATTAATTGCGAAGATTGGTTTTCAGTAAACGTTTGTTACCAAGAACGGCGGGTGCTCATACTACCGCAAATGACGGATGCTTGGCGGTGACTCCAATCATTTACTCGCCACATCACAGATCTACACTTGAATTCAACTGGTTTCACCAACTCTTGCTTATATTCTCTCGCCCTTAAACTGCGCCCTCGCCTGCCACCAGGCCTCCAGCTTTTCCTCTTTGTCCCCCGCTTCTTTCCCAATCTGCTGAGACGTGCTTCCACTGATGCTTGGTCTTCTTTTTTCTCAATAAATGAAGGCATTCATTCATGTTTTCCTATGTTACTGCAGAAAATAGCGTGTCTTTTTCTACATAACCACCCTGTCTCTCACCTGGACTCTCCAATCGCAGAACAAAGTTGCGGTGTTGCAAATGACTGGGCGTCACATACACAATTTTCTAGGAATGGCCAGTAGCACGGCGGGCAATTTTTGGTGGGTGACGAGACAGTATATAGAACACCTTCTCTGCAATATCCCCACTCAGTGCTCTGCTTCGTGAGCTACTATTAGCCGCTACTACGAAGTACGAAATGAAAGAAACCTAGCTGGGCTGGTCACGGACAGGTCTTTTTGGATTCGTGATGCGTCGATATAAAATATATATATTTCGTATATAAGCCTAAATGACAGCGATATAAGCGAGGTGAGCAACGCTAGCACGTTGGTTTTGACTAACGATGCTCTTCATGCAGCACTTTCGTCTTATGCGTGTTTGCGAACGGGAATGAAAGACAGGAGGGTAATACGGCTTCCTGAAATTAAACATTCGGAATAACTCTTTGTTGGACGGTTAGACATATGTTGAGGGCCCCCGATACGAACCACCTGCAAGTCTGTATCAGCTTGCAAAGAGGAACTCAGATTAAACGTTGCCAAGAGGATAGGCTTTTAATTATCATAAAGATATCTTTATTGAAATTCCTTACCATGAGGTGAAAGCCGACTAACAAGCATTTATATTTTCTGTGTTATTAAAACGTCCTGTTAATAAAAGGTTGCTGTGCTTTACAGCCTCCTAAATTAGGTTATAAAAAATAAATTGATGCGGTAAGTGTGTAAACGCAGACGCAAGAAAAGGCCTAGTCCGTTTCCAAGTGTTCACTCAATGAAGATGGAGCGCCTCTATACTCTCACATTGTAGGGATGTCAAGAACAAAACACTTCCAAAGAGTGAGTCATGAATATAACTCATTATAAAGTGAGCTTGCTCTGGAAAAGAAAACGCTCAAAGCGCAACGATGGCTGCGTGCAAAGTGCTTCCTCTGATTCCGATCTACGGATCAAGGCGTTAGTTCGTCATACTGAAATGGTCGTACATTGCAACGCAATCTCGGGTCCTCAAATGTGACGGCGAATGTAGGCCAGTATTCGCTTCACGCGCGCAATCTGATAAGATAACGCTCTTTCGCTATTGAATCCGTGACAACATACTGGATATTAGAAACACATGCAGGCCATCTTGAGCTAACTGATAACTTTGGAACTGTGGTTAGACGATAAAAAAAAAGCACCCCCCCCCCCTAAAAAAGGAATACAGTTGCTTTCAATATTAGCTGAAAAATAGTGCTTGTCGTTTAAAAAGGGCCTCCAACACTGCACAGCGGCGCCGACATACAGGAAATTCAAGCGCGAACTATCAAACCAGCGTATCGTGGTTCAATGTATCCCAATAGTCCAGGGGCCAATTCCACCACGGCTACTGTGTCGGAGCTCGTATTTCATGTCAGCATTATTTGTCACAAAATCACAGTATTTTTTCTTTAGATCTTATCATTAGACAGCTAAAATACATCCAGCGAAAGCCTCATCTTAATATTTCAGTACTTTTCGTTCTAACGTGCACATCCGTGATGATCCATACGTTACAAAGTACTGAAAATGTACCCAATGCTTTCCTCCAGGCAGCAGTTTTTATTCCTTATGATGCCAGGAAACCGAGCCTGATGCCACCAACGCTCAGACACTTAATCAGGAGCGCACACAATGTTCTCGCACACCTTGTGGGATGTACCGTAGCGCTGAGGTGCTTCTTGTATAATATATCAGAATCGGTTGTAAAGGCAGTCGTGCAAGTTTGGGCACATGTGCTTAAGCTCATGAAGTTGATTTGTGCCAAGATAACCTGTCCAAGCTTTCACACTTACTTTATAAGAAGTCTACAACACCATCAATATGCCGGCTGCTTTTAACTGCACGAAACAAAACTATTGAAATGATACAAACAATGTTAACATCATTTTATCATTCGAGTGTTCAGATTGGTAATCTCTAGATGCGGAGTAAGTTGAGAAGTTGTTTGCGTAATCAACAAAGCTACGTTAATTAAATTTTCAGTAATGGTTCTTACGTGGCTAAAGAAAATGAGCAGTTTGGAGCCCGTCCTCGAGATTATGCAGCCAATCGAAAAACTTTCGACTAAACATACTTCTGTAAGAGCCATGCAAACAAACATTTTCCAAGTAAACACTCTTGGAAGGCGTAACTGGCGCAGAAAAGGAACGTCTGTAAAGCCACAGAAAGAACATCAGTTCACGACGGGACACAAAGGAGGAACAACACACAAACTGCGCTAACAACTTCAAGCGCTGTTTATGTGATAATGAAGCAGCTAGACCTTCAGTCGTTCCTTCCAAACCTGTAAAGTCAACCTGACCACATTTAGCCTTTCGGTATGCTGTCATCAATAGTATGGCCCCGCGAACATATTCCCCGTGGCCTTATAGTCGCCTTCCATTTTTATTCATGCTGTTTTCTCGAAAGCAAGCAGTTTAAAGTTTTGGTGTCAACGCGGCAGTGTACGTGTGCCGCCGAAAGCTTGCTTGGTCGCAGAAGCGATGCATGACGGAATGATGGTGCAGATTTAGCGCACCGCTGGCATCAAGACAATGCGCGGCCGCCAAGGGAAGGAAGATAACGAAAGTGAACAGCTTGGTAGCTGCTCATAGAGCCGTGCCGATGGGGACGGTGCCATCCTGACGAAATCTGAGCCGGCGATATTGATAGATGCAGCGTTTTTGTTTTCTTTAATTCTTCTTCTTCTTTTTTTTTTTTTTACAGCGAAGTCGTTAAGAGGAAGCTTTAACACGGGCCCTACTCTGACTCGGCCTATTCAAATAGATGTAAAACGCCGAACCGCTTTTCTTAGATAACCCCTGGACCGATTTTAACGAAATTTGTTGGATTCGGGAGAGAAAGGTAAATTCTAGTGACTATTGGAAGCGGAATTTCTATTTAGGGCCTGAATTTTGGTAAAAGATATTAAACAATTCGAAAGTGCGAAACGTACACAAGCACGAAGTTTACAAATTAATAACTCCAGATCAAGAACTGATATCGCGGTTCTGTAAACAGCATCCATTAGACAATTCCAATATGCCGATTTATATCTTACGTGAAGTCGTTACGTTGTGAACAAGGGTTGTAGAAAAGCTGTATTTCCGTATTACTAAATTTTTTAAGATTCATGCGTAATATATCAATTTTGTCTGCTTTAGATGTGCTGTTAGATGCAATGTACATAATTTTGATATCAGTTTTCTTTGCCGAAAGAGAGTTGTAAACTTTATGGTTTCGTTTTTTTTTAAATTTGCAATTTTGAACAATTTTGAATAAACATATGATGACCTAATTCAAGAATTCGAAACCAACAGACACTAGATTTTGAGTTCTTGTTTTAAATGCAACAAACCTTGTCAAATTAGATGCAGTGGCTGTCGAGAAAAACGAATTGTCCTTTTACATTTATTTAGATAGGACCACCAGAGCTAAAGCTTCCTGTTAAGGGCTACTTTCTCCACTATCGCGTCCGCGTGTAGAGCCAAACCCTGAAGGTAGCGTAATACCGGCCCGACCCGCAGCGGTGGTGAAGCATGCGTTCAGCGCTCCCCATATGTGGGCTGATCCCGAATGTAATGCCATGCCGGGGAGACCCGCGGCGGAGATGAAGCAGGCGTTAAGCACTCCCCATATGTGGGCCGATCTCGAAGACAGTGCAATGCGGGGCCGACATACGGTGGAGGTGCAGTTCATCATTAAGGGACCCACATACACAGCTTTGCAGGTCATGTTTCTTCACAGAGTGGAAGGGCACTGAGATTTTTTAGTTATCCGCGTTTATCCTGCATGCGTCTGCGATGAAAACAAGAAGCAGATATGCCTGGAAAATCTAAGGTGGTGGAAGCAGGTGGTAACGGAGAGGTTAGCATACTCAGCCCCTGCACGTACTTATATCTGCATTGACATGGGTTCGTGGTAGTGATAGCGACCAAAGCTCTACTTTTTGTGCGTACTCTAGTCATTGTGAAACTAAGGATGTGCTTAGCATGCCCAGTCACTGAATGCTAATTGCAGCAGTTACGAGTGGTGGAATCCCGCTGGGGCTGATTGTGAAGAAAGCTTCCTTTCTCTGTCCACTCTCGTGATGGTGAAGCTAAAAATGAGGAGGAGGCCTGACGGACACAACGTTGATCGTCACCATAACAGAATGGATGGACGACCTGCGGAAAGGACAATGCACACCAAGTTTTTAGCACTTAATTTGTCCTACAGTAAAGCGCTACAATGGCTAGTATGCCCTCATGGGAATGGTAGACCGAACTGCTTCTCACTGCTAACACTGGACTGATACTAAGAAAATACTCCGTCCGCAGGCACCACGCTACACTGAAATTAGCAAAACAATGTCAGTTTATAAACTGATATTGCCAATTATCTGGTGTCCTTCTTGTGTGTGTGGAGGGCATAAAGGTCCTGGCAATGAAATGGTAGTATTTTCGTTTTGCTGCAGTTGCACACAAACGAAATTCTTTGAAGTAATGCGACAGCGATCTACCGGCGGAGAAGACCAATCCACAATATAAAAATAATTGCTGGTTTCAGATCTTCCAATTTACTTTGCGCTTAGCTACCATCTGTTATATTTTTCTTTTTGTGCTCTTATAAAGAAGAAAACTCCACATTACTACAATATCAACAACCGTACACAAAATAGACTGGCTTTGAAGCTGTGACCACGCACCGCACTTTTCTGCATTTAGCACATGTAGTATTGGGCAACACGTTTGAGCTAAATGATTAGGTTTTCGGTCAAAGCACTGTGACAGGCGGGAGAAACTCGTTGTCATGCCCGGTCGAAACAATACCATCTGAAATCTTATTTACTTATATTCATTTTTGAAAAATCACTATAACCGTTTATACATTTGCTTCGTTTGAGTTATATTCTAGCTTGCCTCGTCAATCTCAAAAATCTATTCTCTTTTCGGGAAACGGCCTTCGTGAAAAACGACGCAACATGACAGTAAAACATCCAGCAAGGCTCTATCCAATGATTGGCGAAATAGTGCGCTGAGAGCGTGTCGACTAGCGTGGGAGTGAAAGTTGAATTATGATAGTTGTCAGCTTGTTTTGCCTCTAGCACGAGCGAGTAGTGTTAGCAATGACATTGGTGCGAAAATGGTCAGCTCAGTCTGCGATTTGTTCATGTGATCTCCGCATTGAACGTCGCAGTTGTCACTTCTGTACTTCTGTGAGTACTACTGTGACATTATCAGCCCAGTGGGCTGGGAAGGCTCGATGGTAGCTCACCTTGAGGAGTATTAGGTAACAATTATTAATATACATACTTTGCGATGATGAAAAAGATGCAGAAACACCACTGGTGTTGTCTAACTATTCATAAACAGGCCCCCAAATTTCAATTGGCCCACCCCCAAACATTAGATAGGCCCACCCCCAAATTTCAAGTTGGCACACCCTTAAATTAAAATTGGCCCACCCCCCGATTTTAAGTCGGCCACGCCCGATTTTTTTTCGCCCAGCCTTAAACTTGGAGTTGGCCCATCCCCAATTTCAACTAGGCCACCCCTAATTTTCAAGTTGGTCCATCCACGAATTTTCATAAATCGTTCCCCAAAATTCCAGTCGACGCACCCCAAAATTTAGGTTGGCCCACCCCCATATCGCCCCCAAGTTCAGATATTGACCGACCCCGAGATTGCCCCCAGATTTAGGTAGGACCAACCCCATATCACCCCCAAATACAGATTGGCCCGCCTCCACAACACCGCCAAATTTATATTGGCCCACTCCAATACCACCTGCAAATCGAGGCTGACCCACCCCCATATCAGCCCCAAACTAATGCTGGCCCACCCCTCGATCACCTCAAATTTAGGATGGCCCACCGCAAATCATACCCCAATATAGGTTAGTCCACCCATCACCTACCCCCCCCCCCCCCCCAATTCAGCTTGGCCCAGCCAAACATCACCCCCATGGTTAGGTTAGCGCGTCCCCATGTTACCTTCAAATTTAGGTTCGCCAACCCCCATATCATCCTCAAATCCAGGTTGGCCCACCCCCCTATCAGCCCCAAACTTAGCCTGGCCCACCCGTCTATCACCTCAAATTTAGGATGGCCCACCGCAAATCACTCCCAAATTTAGGTTAGCCCCACTACCCCCCCCCCTCCATTCAGCTTGGCCCAGCCCCGTATCATGCCCATGGTTAGGGTGGCCCACCCCCCATATCACCCCCAAATTTAGGTTCTCCCACCCCCATATCATTCCCAAATCCAGGCTGACCCACCTCCATATTCCCCCAAACTTAGGCTTACCCACCCCTATATCACCTCAAACTTAGGTTGGGCCACCCCCATATCAGCCTCAAATTCAGCTTCGCTTACTACCATTTCACCCCAAATTTAGGTAGGGCCACTCCCATATCACTGCTAAATTCACCTTGGCCCAAATTTATGCTGATGCCACTTCCAATTTCAAGTTGGTCACCCCAACACTTTATATGACGACCTATATATTTATATGGGAAATGCGTCAAGCTTTTGGCGTTACAGGCACGATATTGCACGATTTTGCTACCAAATTGCAGGGGTACTCGACAAAGAATGCTGCCCATTAAAAGCAAATGCACCGAACGAAGGACATTTACTCAAATGGTTTTTTACGGCCACACCTACGGATTGATACCACTTGGCTGTAGGGAACACATTAACAGTAGCTACTAATCCAGACGCTGCACATCTCCTAGTTGGAACATTTCTTATTTGGATGAATATTTAGAAATAATTAACGTTCGGGCAGCGACTCAGCCTAGCAGACCCTTTGTTCCACAGGAATGTTGCATAGGCATGGCACTGGCGACCGGGTAACATTGTGGCACAGCTGGACGTCATTCGCTCGGAGTGTGTGCCATTAAGGACAGCCGAAAGTCGAAGAAAACGGACCTTCCAGAAGAACGCAATAAGAATAGCCATCTTGTTCTTGCAGGTTCCACGCTACAAAGCACGAAAGTTTTTTTTTTTTCGTAACACAAAGCCATGCGCAAGCTTCTAGTTATGTTGTCTAATGAATAAAACCTTCATAAAAGCGATGAATTAACAAATGAACACGATACTGCTACGTTTTATGAAGGAAAAACAGAAAGCATAATATTTCAAGAGCACCACTGGAAAACCAGAACCGAAAGCAATTCTTGAGTTTTGTGTTTATGCCATTTGGTAGGAGACTATAATCCCTATGCGGCTTTCAAATAATGCGCTGCTGAGAAACCAAAACCGAAACCGAAAGCAAATCTTGGGTTTTGTGATTCTGCCATCTAGTGAGAGACTACAAAACTAGGTCGTATGCTGCTTAAAAAAAAGAAAACCGCTGTGAAGGGGGAATCGAACCGCGGCCGCCGTGATGCGGGACGAAAGGTGCTCGGTATTCTACCACTCGGCCACGGCTACCGAGGCTTCGCCGAGGGGTACGCTCATGTTGTTATAGATACCAAGGCAATTTTCACGACAGTGTTACAAAAATCGCTTTCGGGAACAGTCTTACGCCATATGTGGAGAGTCGAGAGAGGCATCAATCGAAAGCTGAGTCTCCGGACTACTTACGCTCCACTGCGTATTACGATAGACTGGATAGTTTTATTACAGTCATCATTCTTGCCTCAAAAATCGAGCACAAATTTTCGTCGTTTCCATAGGCTTCCATTGCTAAAACTTTAACTGCTGTGGGAACAAAATTTTTACGTGCCATAGAGTGATCACTGCATTTGGCTCGTGTGGACTGTCTTCCAGAACACGTTTGTCACCTGCGTTTTTCAATAATCGGCCTGCAGCTTTTGTTATTCGCGAAAAACCCGCTCGTTCCATTGAAAACGCGCTAGCTTCGTGCCGGGCCCGCTTGGGGCGCTAGTTGGTACGTGTCCAGAAAAGCTGGATATGTACCTCTAGTAATGGCGGTGCTTTACGTGAGGGGTGAGCGAGAACACAAATTAACAGAGACAGACTGCAGCAAGCGCAGAAATCAGTAACAAGAACAGCAAGATCAGAAAAACACATATATTGGCTTCGCGAATGCATTGGTTAAAAGTACAAAAATATAGAAAAATCTAATATATGAAAATTCACAACTGGGATTCAATGTGTACAGGGAGGGCAGGTAACAAATTAACAAATATAAATATTGTTAAACAAAAAGGCACAAAGCTCCATAAACACAAGCAAAGCATCGACAAAATAATAGTAAAAACTGCTACACATACAACGAGCATATGACAGAATCTGGAGATAAGAGATCCGATGTGCTAAGCACGAGGTCGCGGGATCAAATCCCGCCCGCGGCGGCCGCAGGTCGACGAGGGCGAAATGCAAAAACGCCTGTGCACTGTGCATTGGGTGCACGTTAACGGACCCCAGGTGGTCTAAACTAATCCGGAGCCCTCCCTTACGGCATGCCTCATAATCATATGGTGGTTTTGGCACACAGAGTCCAAGAATTTAATTCTCAGTCACTCAATGGAAGGCTTAAAACGCACAAGATCGGCATGAACGATGCCGCTAACATCGCTAGTTCTTTACATGAGCATGGAAATGCAATTGAAAGGATCTTATTTAGCCTAAAAATGCCTTTGATATCTGCTTCCACTCACTCGCATCGCTGACGTCGCCATCTTCTTTCATCCGGCCGACAAGAGTCTCCTCAGTAGCGCGTGACGTCAGTAGAGCAACAGCAGCGCCGCCCAGCGTCGCCCTGGGCGACATCGAGGTGAGCGGCGCCCGGCCACAGCAGTCACAAGAGCCGCTCGAGCTCTTGCGAGTTGGAGCCCGACTCGACGTCGTCCAGGTCGGTGTCTTCCTCCGAGGACTCTTCGTCTTCCTCGTCTTCCTCGTCGTCCAGGTCGTCGTCTTCGTCGTCGCATCCCCACCAGCTACGGTGCTGCTGCCTGCATGGGCGCAACAGAAAGGAAGTAGTTAAGGGAAAGCTTGTTTGCTGAAGTTCGTTTTCTTGTTTGGGGGGGGGGGGGGGGGGGGGTCTGCCTGCATGGGTGCAACAGAAAGGAAGTAGTTAAGGGAAAGCTTATTTGCTGATGTTCATATTATTGTTGGGGGGTGTGGGGGGGAGGCAGGGAGGCTGCTGCCTGCATGGGTGCAACAGAAAGGAAGTAGTTAAGGGAAAGCTTATTTGCTTAAGTTCGTGTTCTTGTTGGGGGGGGGGGGGGGAGGGGCGGGGCTGCTGCCTGCATGGGTGCAACAGAAAGGAAGTAGTTAAGGGAGAGCTTATTTGCTGAAGTTCATTTTCTTGTAGGGGGAGGGGTGGAGGAAGTTATAGGAAAGCTTATTTGCTGAAGTTAATTTGCTTATGGGGGAGGAGGGGGGAGGGGAGGGGGGGGCTCTTTTGTCTGACACTGTTGCGGGCACGCTTGCTCAGCCGTTCAAGAACTTTTCATTGTTCCGAGGCAATATTATTGTTAGATATATTTTTGTACTTTATGTCATTTTCAATTCCTTGGATCATTCTGCAAATATTTAACTCGTTGTCTTGTTAGTACTAAACGTATTCTTCTAATTGCATCCGAATCCTCTCCAATCTACCGCAGTGGGTGCGATCTATCAGTAGAGGGAAACTCCGATTTACCTGTTGAAGGCGTGCTCGTAAAATGCAGAAGTGCTCGTACTAAACGGCCCGTTAAGCGATTCTAAAGAGATTTGGTGTATTGAATAGAGACACTCAAATTTTACCGACAGCTAAAAGTAAGATCATTACTTAGAGAACAAAGTAATTTATAATATTGCCAAAACTTGCTAATTAAGAACGCTGATGCCTTAAGTTTACAAATCTGTAATTTTATGTGGATAAGAAACTGATATCACGGTTGTTTTAACTACATTTTAAGAGCATCTAAAGCGAACAGATTTGACATGTAAGTTTTCAGCTTTTGCAGTACTTTCACAATCCTTGCAATATCTACTCACGAGAGGTATTGTTACAAAGGTATCGAAAAAGTATTGCTCACAAATAAGTCGTATATTTCAGCCGTATATTGCAATATAATATATCAATTCTGTCTCATGTGTACTTTAAAAGTTCGAAATTTTTTTTTTGCTGAGTTACAGAACCGTGAACTTGATGGGTCACTTTTCTTGAATTTTCCAGTATTCAATAAATTTTAAAAAGAAAATTATTGCCCGATTAAAAATACGCATGCTTCCTAAAGCCAGTAAACTTCGACATCTTTTTTAAATGCAGCAAACGACACCAAATTCGGTGCAGTGAAAGTCGTGAGAAGAACAATTTCGCGGATCCCCATGTATTTAAATAGCTCTTCTGTCTTTTGGGGCAAAAACTGCATACAAAAGCTGCTGTATAAATACAAGTTCCGTGTAATCATGTGGCAGCTTTCGAGGTTAACTAAACGTTATTACTAGATTTTCTTTCCATTTCTTTCTGCTTAGCACAGGTAGTAGTTTAATCGTCGCTGCAGTGAGCCGGTAAATTCAGATGAGAATGCAACGCCTTCTCCACGCACACCCACACAAAATAAAACAAAAATGCAGTTGTACCAATGAAGGAGTAACAGCACGGTAGTAGCCACTAACGCGCACAAAAGGTATTTATTTCTTTTTATAAAGTTGCTACATACAGCTGTATGTCCCCTGTAAAATGATGTCACCCACATCTATTTCTAAGGCCATTGATTACGTCATACATGACGCGCCAGTTCTCAAAAGTGCGAGTGTGTATCGCCTGGTGTGGAAATATGCACCAAGGGCATTCCAGGGTCAGTATCGGCCTAAGGGGCAAGTTACGTCATCCAATGACTGATGCGTTCACGGGCGAATGGTAAAGGGCCGCTAACCAGGCTTGGGCATTGCAAACAGGCAAGTGTGGCGCGTAGATAACGCCATGACAATCGTGTCTGCAACGTGACAAATGACTCCATGGCTCAAAACCAGATTTACCTACAATAGCTTTGAGAAATATATTTTAAAAGAAGCCAAGCGCTCTTCTTTTTGAGGGAGCATCGTTTCTATTACAGAATGAAGGAAACAGATGAAAACGCTGTCTGACGCACTCCCTGCAGCGTCACCGATTATAGCCCGGGATTTCGGTAAATCCTCCGAAGCTCACAATAGCACGCTCTAGAAGTGCGCTGCACCGCTAGAATGAAAAAAGAAAAACGTGAAGAATGAAAGAAATGGTGGCGGAGCTTTTGACGTATAAGCGTGGCGTGTACCCTCGACCCCGGTACAACTTGAGATATAATGTCGCTTCCAGACACTATCCTGCGTTTCATAGCAGCACGGAACACTACGAAAACTAGAGACACTTCGCTCACTCTTCGCATCCGCGGCCAAAAAAGTAGTGTGTCACGTGTGAGAGAAATATATTAGGTGCCCGTCATTTGGATGGATGGAATAACTTTACTGCAAGGTCGTGCGAGCTACAGGGTGCCAAGCCCCATAGAGCGGGCTACTCCAACGTTGGGAGCGGGAGTTGTAACTCCCTGGCCGCATCATGGGCTCGCTGGACGGCCCAGAGCAGCTCCGCCACGTCCGTACTGCGTGCTTCTTATAGCCTGGCGGAGTCTTGATTCTTGTTTGTGTGGGTCTGACCGCACGGCCAGGGCAAGTGATGTACGTCTAGTGTGCTATGGCAATTTTCGCAATATGATGTTGTGTATAGGTCAGGCATGTAGTAATGCACTCTGTTCTGCGTGGCGTACGTGCTGCTTCAAGTCGCGTACTTCTGTGTCGCAAAATGTGACGCATTTAGTTTATGAAGGGCGTCGAAGATGTAAACCAACTTGCCACCAAACGAGTTGAATAACACGTTTCTGCGACCCGCGATCACAACGCATCGCTGGCACTCGCGACCACAATACAGTACGTCGACGGCTGGAAGCACAGATATGAACAACTAACGCGCGTATGTGATTTGACGAAACCTTCGGTGCACGAGTTGCAGTTGAAGAGAAAGCCCACTGTGGATATCGCCGACGTGGTAACAGTCTCTGCTCTATATCCACTGACGGTCACTCAGTACGGCTCACAGATGGTCGCTCAATCCGGTAGCTTTCAAATGTCGCAGCAGCGCTTTTGTGGCCGTTTGTAGCTGCAATATGCGAGGCCGTGGTCTCAAGATCTTCTTCGAGGTGAACGGTTTTCTATCTAACTGATTTAAAGCTGTGCAGAGGTCATGTCTTTCATTTTAAAAAGATGAGCAGTAGCGCAGTAAATGTTCTACAGTCTCCCCGACACTGCAGGCATTTGTCGGGCTTCCTTTGAAATCAGAGAAACGCGGAGAAAAGTTACTTTCAAAGAAAGACTAACGGACCTGAGTGAAAAGAAATGACCGGCTAAAGTGCACGAATATCCGTGACTGAAAAGCGTAGTAGACGGAAACCAGGAATCGGTCTAGGAGGTTGGCAACAAGTACAGAATAAAGAAAGGGGAAATAGACAACCAAGAGTCATCAAAACAGGATTTGAGAGAAACAGACGGTAAATTGGATGCAAAGGATGGAGATAAAGAGAACCACGCAGATTTACAAAAACGACAATAAAGAAATCAGGAGGAAAAATCTGCATAATAACGCAAAGACCCGGGCCTTGCTGTTTGATGCCAGAACTGGTAGCTGAAGGAAAAAAAAACATAAAGTAGCAAATATTCGCCACAGAGTGATGCATGTGTGTGTACAGCAGCGAAAATTCGGAGATGACTCAGCACATTCCTATGGAATAGCCAAGGTATGCACCCATTGAGACCCGTAAAATAACATCCACCTTCCAGAAGCGCTGAGATTCAAATCGGACAGACACATTCACTGGTCAGCAGCAGAATTAAACGAGAGATGTTTAGAGTATAAGTAAAAAAAACAGCAGAAAAGGAAGGACCGGATCCATCAGAGGCATAGGTAACGCATAGGTATATACATATATATATATATATATATATATATATATATATATATATATATATATATATATATATATATATATATATATATATATGTATATATATATATATATATATATATATATATATATATATATATATATATATATATATATATATACATATATATATATATATATATATATATATATATATATATATATATATATATATATATAAACGGGAAGCAGGGGGGTTAACCGAGGGGCCCAATTTTTATTAGCCATATTATAAGGAGCCAACACTGACACCAAGGACAACATAGGGGAAATTATTTGTGCTTAACAAATAAAATAAAGAAACGAAATATTCATGGAAATGAAAGTGGATGAAAAAACACCTTGCCGCAGGTGGGGAACGATCCCACAAGCTTCGCATTTCGCATATATATATATATATATATATATATATATATATATATATATATATATATATATATATATATATATATATATTGAAGTGGGGTTTATGTAGCTCGTTCGAGGGATCGCAGGTAGCTCTAGATACGAGTCCTAGCGCTTCGCACCAACAACCCGCGCTCGTGTCTCGCGCCGCAGCGGTGGCAGTCCGCACAGTGCCACATGCATATTACCCACTACAGCTACAGTGCCACATGCATATTACCCGCTACAACTTCCCCCGGGGCGAAGAGGAGCCATCCTGGCGACCTAAGGCGATGATACGATAAGGGGGTCGTGGTACGGCTTCAGGCGGCTGACGTGAACAGTCTCGCGGCCACGGCGGCGTTTGTCCGAAGATGGCGTCACCGGTTCGACCACATAATTCACAGGCGAAGTACACGCGACGATCCGGTACGGACCTTCATATTTCGGGGCAAGCTTTGGGCTAAGGCCTGGAGCTTGGAAGGGCAGCCGAAGCCAGACGTGAGAGTCCACGGCGAAGGACTGTGTGGGCTGATCGTTGTCGTGGCGATCTTTGCGGATTCCTTGGGTATCCGACGTGAACGAGCGAGCCAGTTGGCGGCACTCTTCAGCATGGCGAGCAACTTCGGAAAGAGGGGTGAATTCAGAGGCATCCGGGTGATATGGTAGTACGGTGTCGAGGGTAGTGGATGGTTCACGCCCATAAAGAAGGAAAAATGGTGAGAAGCCTGTGGTAGCCTGAACGGCGGTATTGTATGCGTACGTCACAAAAGGGAGGACATCGTCCCAATTGGAATGATCCGACGCAACATACATGGTGAGCATGTCCCCAAGGGTGCGGTTGAATCGTTCCGTTAGACCGTTAGTTTGTGGGTGATACGCCGTAGTGGTGCGGTGAATAGTGCGGCACGCGGCGAGTAGCTCATTAATAACTTCGGACAAGAAGACACGGCCTCGGTCACTGAGCAGTTCTCGCGGTGCGCCGTGCCGTAAGACGAAATGCCGTAAGATGAATGCGGCGACGTCGCGAGCAGCAGCCGAAGCAAGTGCAGCAGTCTCAGCATATCTTGTCAGGTGGTCTACTGCGACAATTATCCAACGATTTCCGGTAGCGCTGCATGGAAGAGGCCCATAAAGGTCGATGCCAACCCGATCAAAAGGACGTGCAGGACACGGTAAAGGTTGCAGAGGGCCTGTCGTATGAGAAGATGTCTTGCGTCGCTGACAGGCTGCACATGACCGAATGTATTTGCGGACATAAGAATACATGCCGCGCCAGTAGTACCGCTGGCGGAGCCGCTCGTAGGTTTTCAGGACGCCAGCATGAGCTTGTTGTGGGTCTGCATGGAAATACGTGCATACGTCGGAACGCAAATGGCGAGGGATGACTAGTAGCCATTTGCGACCGTCGGGCTGATAGTTTCGGCGGTACAAGATGGCGTCCCGTAGCACGAAGTGGGTGGCTTGGCGACGAATGGCTCGAGGGCATGTAGACGTTGAAGAACTGCTAAGAATGTCAATAAGAGAAACAATCCACGGATCTTTTCTCTGTTCAGACGGCATGTCAGTAACAGCAAGCGTAGCAACCGGGCACTCTGTGGATGAAGGTGGCCTTTCGTCGGATCGCATGGGCGCACGGGAGAGCGCATCTGCATCAGAATGTTGGCGCCCGGATCGATAAATGACGCGAATGTCAAATTCTTGGATCCGAAGAGCCCAACGTCCAAGACGCCCCGACGGGTCTTTCAGTGACGCAAGCCAGCAGAGCGCGTGGTGGTCTGTCACAACGTCGAACGGACGGCCATACAAGTAAGGGCGAAATTTGTTTAAGGCCCAAACAATAGCTAAACATTCTTTTTCCGTGACAGAATAATTGGATTCTGCCTTCGTGAGAGCACGACTCGCATATGCAACCACATATTCTGCAAAGCCAGGCTTCCGTTGTGCAAGGACGGCCCCAAGACCAACGCCGCTGGCGTCGGTATGAACTTCAGTCGGTGCACTCGGGTCGTAGTGGCGTAGAACAGGCGGTGAGGTAAGCCGACGACGCAAAGTGGTGAAGGCTTGGTCACACGCCGGAGTCCAGTCGCGAAGGTCACCAGAGCCAGCCAGGAGCTTCGTCAGGGGAGCGATGATGCAGGCAAAATTGCGCACAAAGCGGCGAAAATAAGAGCAAAGACCGACGAAACTGCGGAGCTCTTTCACTGTAGTCGGCCGCGGAAATTCTGCGACAGCACGAAGTTTGTCAGGGTCGGGAAGGACGCCGTCTTTGGACACGACATGGCCAAGTATGGTCAGCTGGCGGGCTCCGAAGCGGCACTTTTTCAAGTTAAGTTGAAGGCCGGCGGTGGTAAGGCAAGTAAGGACTTCGCGTAGACGAGAGAGGTGAGTGGTGAAATCAGGGGAGAAAACTACCACGTCGTCTAAATAACATAAGCATGTCTTCCATTTGAGGCCTCGTAGAAGATTGTCCATCATCCTTTCGAATGTCGCGGGTGCATTGCAGAGGCCGAATGGCATTACGGTAAACTCATACAGGCCATCAGGCGTAATAAAAGCTGTCTTGGAGCGGTCGGATTCATCCACTGGCACTTGCCAATAGCCCGATCGCAAGTCCAAAGATGAAAAGAATTCGGCACCATGAAGACAATCTAAGGCGTCATCTATGCGCGGTAGAGGATAGACATCTTTTCGTGTAATCTTGTTGAGGCGACGATAGTCCACACAGAAACGAATCGAGCCATCTTTTTTCTTAATGAGTACTACAGGAGATGACCAAGGGCTGCAGGATGGCTTGATAACACCACGTTCAAGCATGTCTTCAACTTGCTCGGCGATGACACGACGCTCGGTGGATGACACGCGGTACGGACGCTGGCGTAATGGTGCGTGATGGCCCGTATCAATGTGGTGAGAGACGGTACTTGTGCGGCCTAATGATGCTTGGTTGCAGTCAAAAGAGGCGTGAAAATCATTTAAAAGAGTAATAAGCCGCTCACGTTGTGTCGGCTCGAGGTCAGCGGCAATAGAGCGACAAAAAACATCCGGTGGTACTCGGTTAGATGGCACATGGGGTGCCAGTGCTGTTACGTTGGCAGTATCCACGTCGTCGGGAACAGGGACATGCACAATAACGTCAGCGTCCACAGTCTGGATGGTACCAATAGTCTCGCCACAGTGCAAAGCCAAAGTGTACGAATTTGGGTTAGAAATCAGTATTTCTGCAGCCCCATGGTGCACCGTGAGGAGAGCGAAAGGCAACAATATAGGCTGGCGGCGAATGAAGACGGCAGCGGGTGAAAACATGACCGTCGCTTCGGCAAGCGATGCGCATGAAAGAGGGACAAATACCGCGCTGTGAGGGGGAAGGTCAGTATCGGAAGCTACACAGATCCTGGTAACATCATGAACTTTAACGTCGTGAGATGGCATATCGCACAGAACGGAGAACTGAACCTCAGCACGTGCACAGTCAATGACGGCGTGATGGCGCGACAGAAAATCCCAACCGAGAATCACATCGTGGGAGCAACAAGTTAGCACAAAGAAATCAATCGGATACAAAATGTCTCGAATCAACACCCTGGCAGTGCACATAGCGACTGGCTGAACTTGCTGTGCACTGGCTGTTCTAAGCAATGATACCGAAGGCATCATGGTCACTTTCCGTAATTTACGGCAAAGTTTCTCACTAATCACAGATACAGCAGCACCTGTATCGACGAGGGCAAGACATGTGATGCTATCAACAGACACTTCAATAACGTTAGCGGGGGAAAAACGAGGACTTTGATGTTCCGACGATGACGCAGTTCGTGCCTCAGGAACTGCGGAAATCAGTTTTCCGCCTCAGTAGTACTGGCACTGGGCCTACGACGCATGGGTGAGAGTGAGCGCCGACGAGGGGAAGGCGAGCGACGAGTATTGTAGAGCTGTGACTGCGGTGCTGGTATGTCATCAGCAGCGTAGACTTCCGATGGTGGTCGCTGAGGCATACGGTATGGTCGGAATCCGGAGCTGGGTGGTCGCGCGGTGCCCACGAAGGCCGGCAAGCGCCGGCGGCAGAAGCGCGCTACATGCCCCGGTGTACCGCAGGCATAGCATATTGGGCGGTTGTCAGGAGTACGCCAAGGATTTGTGCCTTGCTGCTGTGCGCTGAAAAAGGGAGCGACCTGCTGGCGAGGCGAGGGCGGATGAGAGAACACCGGCTGGAGAGGCGCTGACGGCGGAGGAGAGAATCCCGGCAGACGAGGCGCCCGTGCAGCGGCTTCAGCATACGTCAGAGGCGCGGCCACGGGAGCCGGCTGACACGGAGGTGGAAGAGCTTCGGTCACTTGCTCTTGAATTACCTGTCGGATCGCTGGAGCCAAATATTGAGAAGGCTTCTCAGTGGTCGGCAAAATCGAGAGCTGTCGCGCGACCTCCTCGCGCACAAATTCTTTTATTTGCGTCAGCAAAGTTGCGTGGTTGTCGCCAATAACCAATGCTGCTAACGAATCTTCCGTAGGCGGTGGGCGCCGAGCTAAGATGCGTTGTTTCCGTAGCTCGTCAAAACTTTGGCACAAGTTGATAACTTCGGCCACCGTACGCGGATCCTTCGCTAGCAACATTTGAAATGCGTCCTCATCAATGCCTTTCATAATGTGTTTTATCTTGTCCTGTTCCGCCATTGACGGATTCACGCGCTTACACAGGTCAATGACATCTTCGATGTAACTTGTGAACGTTTCACCGTGATGTTGCGCGCGCCCCCGTAAGCGTTGTTCTGCGCGAAGCTTGCGCACAGCGGGGCGCCCGAACACTTCTGTGAAACTTGTCTTGAATCTGCTCCACGTTGTGAAATCGTGTTCGTGGTTTCGGAACCAGAGGTTCGCGACGCCGGTTAAGTAAAACAGCACATTGTGCAACTTTGTGACGTCGTCCCACTTGTTATGCTGGCTCACCCTTTCGTAAGATGACAACCAATCCTCCACGTCATGATCATCGGTGCCGCTAAAGATGGCAGGATCACGCTGGCGCAATGCACCGGAAACGATGACCGTCGGAGGCTGGGGTGCATCTTCCTGGGTGGTTTCGTCAGGCATGGTCGCAGCAGTCGGTAGCGTCCTGCTTCGGAGTTCCAGTTTTTGAGGTTACCCCGCAGCTCCACCAAATGAAGTGGGGTTTATGTAGCTCGTTCGAGGGATCGCAGGTAGCTCTAGATACGAGTCCTAGCGCTTCGCACCAACAACCCGCGCTCGTGTCTCGCGCCGCAGCGGTGGCAGTCCGCACAGTGCCACATGCATATTACCCACTACAGCTACAGTGCCACATGCATATTACCCGCTACAATATATATATATATATATATATATATATATATATATATATATATATATATATATATATATATATATCATCAATATTTAAGGTAGCTTCAGTCCAGTCTTCATAATTACAAAAATAATGTGATTACGAACATTGAACTCTTAATGGTTCAATAATGTGGCTGGTTAGCCGTGTGGGTAAGCCATGACAAAAAAACTTTTCAGCGCACAACCAGACGAGAATGGTGAAACAAGACACACGAGAGCTATAGTAGCGCTTAAAAGCTATTTTGTCTTGCCTTAATAGCCGTGCTCTGTATCATGAAAAGACCGGAAGTAACTGGGTTGCAAGTAGACTCACCGGGTATTTATTGAGTTGAAGGCTTTCTGCTTCAACAAAGGACACGCATTACAGGCTGTAATAAAGAGCAACTCGTCGAACTTCTCGTTCTTGCCTATGCTACCTTCGGTTTTCATTGCACTCCACGCTAAAGTGACTTGCGACATTGCCTTTAGTTAACATAAGATTACGTTCATATTCAGCGCCTAGTTCAATTTTCTTTTTCTTTCTTTTTACTTCTCGTCGCGCGTCGGAACGCCCAAAAGCACTCTGCGTCTCCATACATGGAGACACCGGGGCTGCAACGGGTCACTTCGGGGTCAAGGTCAATGTCGCGCACATGGATGGATGGATGGATGGATGGATGTTATGAGCGTCCCCTTTGGAACGGGGCGGTGGGTTGCGCAACCAAGCTCTTGCTACTATACTGCCTAATATTCTACCTAGGTTAAACAATGAAAAAAGACAAAAAAACACTATGAACGCCCAAATGTTCTGATCCCCTATTGAGAACTGTGCTTTTGGATGTCTCCGTCTATTGTCGTTTCCCTACTTTTCTTCCACCAATCCTCCAGTCGCCTCTTACTAACATTACGTTGTTAGTAAGAGACGCCATTACTAACTTACATTGCTCACCTGGAATGCGACACCTGCTGGTCGTCGTCGTCATCGTCGTCGTCGTCCGACCAGTGTTCCATGGAGCCCCGGTGGTTTTCCAGGGCGAGCGGCGATGGGAAGATGGCGTCGCACACGGGGCAGCCGAAGTGGCGCTTGCGCTGCTGGTGCCGGGACAGCCGGCGGGCCGTGGAGAAGGAGCGCTCGCACACGTTGCACGTCAGGTCCTCGTCATCGTACTCTGCGCAGTGCAGAGAGGGAGAGAGAGAGAGAAGGGTTCCTTTAAAAATCCCGGCGAGGTTTAGCTGCTAAGCGCGTAACTCTAGACATAATCATCATCATCATCATCAGCAGCAGCAGCAGCAGCCCAGCTATACCCACTGCAGCGCAAAGGCCTCTCCCATACTTCTCCAATTACCCCGGTCATGTACTAATTGTGGCCATGTTGTCCCTGCAAACTACTTAATCTCGTCCGCCCACCTAACTTTCTGCCGCCCCCTGCTACGCTTCCCTTCCCTTGGAATCCAGTCCGTGACCCTTAATGACCATTGGTTATCTTCCCTCTTCATTACATGCCTAGACACATATGATTAAAACAAGTGAAATTGTGCATTGTACACGTCACGGAAGGACAACGTACTGTTAGTTTTGTAGAGGTAATTTATGGAGCAAGAAAAGCCTAGAATATGATGCCCCAGCCGCAACAGGGTACACGAAACACACCAAAATGCTCAATAATTTATAAGGTGGAAAGGGGGAGGGGGGACCACTGGGCGTATATTGACTCAACCTAGTTCACTGCGTTCATCATAAGTACGAACTGGAGTTTCATGCGACCCGAGCTTTGCTCATATACACGTATGCAATGTCCCCTATGATTATGGAAGCGTATTTTATATTCCAGAATGGAGGTATATGCGCACGCCAAGCTTCCTTAACCCTGCGTAATAGAAAACGTACCTTACGTGCTATGCTGTTCTGGTACATGAAAGGTGTGATAAAAAAAATGGCTGTGGCTTAGCCAAGGTTAAGCCCAGGATGCGAAGCATACTAGCCTTTATTTTAGTTGTTGAACCACTGTTTAGGCTGGTGAACTGCTGTTGCTTGGCTATATTTGGTTCGGCTAGACGAAGAAACAACTCATGCGTTACTCTGCTTCGCCTTCAAGAGTGGAACGCGACAGCGTTCCCGTCGACCCGCCAAGGGGTGTAAGACAATGGGCTACGGCGCAGCGACTACGCGCCCCGCATTGGACGCGGCGAGCGTCGAGCAACGCAGCGTTCGGCGCGGCAACGAAATGTGCGCCTGAGCAAGCGACGCACGCCTGAGCCTTAGAAACAGCTCGTTTCTAAGGCAACACCGCATTCACTAGAGGCGCTTTTGTACCGCTTTGAAGCATCGTACTCGTGGCTCAGTGGTAGCGTCTCCGTCTCACACTCCGGAGACCCTGGTTCGATTCCCACCCAGCCCATCTTGCAAGAGTTGAGCCAAAGCCACCCAGAAAATCAGTCTCTGTAGCACGCCGCAACCTTCGCTTCTCATTCCAACGAGCAGCTCTGTCTCCAGGAGGCATCTCACCTCGTGAGTGTCTAGCAGAGGCAAGCGCAGCTGCTTATATACCGCCGCGACGCCGCGAGCGACGGCGCGAGTTGGAGCCCCGTTTCTCCTCTGTCGTGACGTCACGGTGTCACGTGGTATTGAAGGCGACACCGCCGCGCCTGAGGAGCTAGGTTGAGCTCTCGTAATATGCTTCGCATAAAAACTAAATTACTAATGCTGGGGTTTTGCGTGCCAAACCCACGATCTGATTTACAAGGCCCGCCATAGTCGGGGGACTGCAGGATTATTGCGACAACTTGGCGTTCCGTAACACGCAGCTAAATCTCGGTACACGAGCATTCTTGTATTTCATCCCCATCGAAGTGCTGCCAACGCATAAAAATTCTGATTGAATGCATGGGATACACAACTCCCTCCAGTAAATGAGACCCGCTACTGCAGGCTATGTGTCGTCAGTTGTAAATTGCTTGGTAAACCAAATAAATATATATAAATATTCTACCACGTTAGTTAAAACTCAAAGTACATTTCATTCTGCTTATTTTTTTAACATGCACTCCCCGTGGTGAGAATTAAAGGCGAACAATAAGTTGTTCCTATTCCCTTTGATGTCGAACAGTGTTAGCAGTTCTGGAACATAGGTGGCAAGTTGTAAGAATGATTTGCAGAAATTGGATGTGGCGAACGCGTTAAGCCCTCGCATGTGCACGCATAATTAGTCTTTTCTGAATAAACGATCAGTTGCCAACGCTCGTATTGTCCTTTTTCGTGCGTCGTCATTGCCTCAGTTTTTGTTTGCGCCGTGTTAAGCAAATAAATTCGCACGAACTCGAGGTATTTCAAGTTCACTCATTCACTCATCACTCGTTAACTAGTTGACACACTGACTCACTTTCTCAATCGTACTCTGTGCAATAAAATCCCAACAGAGGAGACACAAGAAGGTAGAGACAGTAAATAAAAAGCGAAAGTCAGAAAGGTTAACCAGACTAACCGTTTAGTTGGCTATTCAAGTTCAAGTTTATTTGCGTTTAATGAAACATAACTACGCGAACACGCAAAAGGGGTTCTCAAAATTAGGCGACCCCATCAGGAAACTAAACAATAAAAGCTAATCGCAACAAGCAGAAAAATGTAGATTCATACATGACAATAAAAAAGAGGTTGCAATAGCTAAAAACATTAAATACAGATAGGCGCAAAAAAAATCAGTATTCAAGCAAGACGTAAAAAGCAACAGTGTAACTCTGCAATGTTGCCTTATCTACAAAATTAGAAAGGTAAGCAAGATATAGAATGCTGAGATTAGAGTGGAGTGGATATTTTTAAATTTGTAATTCATTTGATTCTGACATTACATTACATGATATTTCATGACTGTCATGGAGCTCGAGCTAAAGGCAATGAAACTTGCATAATTTACACGGCTCCTAGCACCATGGTAACACAGAGAACAGCCAGAAAGTAAAATAAATACAAGGATAACAAGAGAAATGTCCAATTATACACGCAGTACTTCATATATCATCACCAATCAAACAACGTATTTTTAACATGCAAGGAATTAACTACGCACTTCAATACTCTGGTGCAGTGGACTTGTCAACTGCATCATTTATACAAAATAATGAGTACACAGAAACAGAAGATCACAAACAGTACAGAAAATACAATTCTGATTGCCTCCTAAACTTAAGCAAAGATGAAGCTTGTTCTACAGTGCCAATTCACCAGGTTTGTATATTTAAGAAATAGGAACCTGGCCATTTTAATGACTGAATGTCGTAATTTGTTGTTTCCCGTATCTTCGCAAAATTTCGGCTTCTAAGAGAATATGTAGTTTTGGCGCTGTAAGTAGAAAAGAAAAGTGCTCATGAGGTGCTTTTCATTCTAGGAGCGCGAATCCAGAATTTTTTCTTCATAAAAGTAGTAATGCATAATATAGAACCTTGCTTAATATATGAAAAAGTACCTTCATACATAGATAAAACATGTAATAAACAAATACGCCTTTTTTTTTCATTACACATAAATTTTGCAAGCCAGTTTTCCGAGTTGTATGATTATATAATCAGCGCGAGGATTCACACGCCACACAAAAATACCGCAAGCACAATGCTTGTCCTTGTCGCTTCTTTTTTGTGTTCCGTGTCAACAGGTTATGTCACCATGTAATACCAACTGGCCCGGTCTCCCAACTTGTTCCGAGTTGCGCCCCGCAGAGGCAAACAGTAAAGAAGCCGGGAGTGAATCACCGAAAAATATAGCTTACGCGTCAGTTTCAGAAGTAATAATGCAGAATACCTGTTGAACATTACAAGTGATTGTGCGATATTGCGTTTCAGAATGTTAACGTCATGCGTCCAACGCTTGTTTTCATGAAAAGAAGAAAAAGAACTGCGAGAAAACGTGTTCTGAAACTCTCTCCAACCAATGAGATTTAAATGTAAATACACTAGCAAAAAGAACTGGCTTATTAATTGGACCAAATACTGTGTACATTGTGTTATTAAAGTTTAAAAATAGTTGTTTAGCAGCCAGACGCACGGAAGGCTATTTAGCTGCCTATTACCAATTGCCTTCAAAGGTTAAGCGTTGCGTGTTGACAAATGTAATGTCTGCGTCCTCTGCGTTTAATTTTACGACGGGCGTTTCAGGGATACTTACAATATCATTACTGTAACGTACTAAAAGTGTAGAGTCCAAGGTTGAGCCTTGAGCAACCCCGTAGTCTATTGATAATAAATCATAGTTTATAGTTCTCTATATCTACAAACTGAGATCGATGGGAAGAATATATGGCTTCCCAAATTCGAGAAAGGCAACTGAAAACAACTACATATTTTTTTTCATTCAGGTAGGCACTTGCACGGCGAATAATAGTCGGCGAATATTTTCAGCTTTTTATAGCCCCAAATCTGGAGGATGCATGATGTCATATTTCGACGCCATCAGTTTCACTAGGACTACGCCGATATGTGATGTTCGTCGAGAGAAGAGTGTTAATGAGAGGTGTACGGACATAAAGGCTCGCATTATTGTATATAACATTCGCCATAGTCTGCTATATACACTTTATAATACAGCCATTTAGTGTGTACACGAATTTAAAAAAAAGAATCCATAGATGGCTATATTAACAAAAAAGAAAGAAAGAAAAACGTTTTCACACATTTCTGCGATACGTTTTCTTCTTGGTTTCCTGTTTCCTGTTTTGCGGGCTTTCGTCATGATGCAAAAGATTAGGAAGCTCAACGCTTCAAACTCGGATGTTTTCTAGAACACTCTGCAACGTTCCCATTGGATGTATTTTTTTTTTTTACTTTAAGACTCAAGAAGTTATTTAATAACAGACCTGAGAAGAATGCAAGGAATTGTGTTGTTTGCTCCGTTGAGCCACGAACACTGAGCTTGTTTACCGCCATAATCTATCGCGAAGGCGTAATTGAAAACAAGAGACACAGATGCACGTCACAGGCGCTCACAGGCGTATCTGTGTCTCTTCTTTGTGATATTGTTTTCACGCTACATTTTGTCAGTAAGCACACGCCAGCTATAGCCCAACAACAAGCCCTTCTGCTGACTAAGCTTGTAGTCGGTTCATTCTGCAGCATTGTCCAGTACACCCCGTATAGTTTCACTTAGCCACCTGGCGCCGGCAACAAATGGGCGTTGACACGGTGACTGTATCCCGGCAACCAGGAAGCAACCTTGTATACTTCCATAAGCACTTCCTCGCATTTGCATATACATCTATTTAACAAAATTCGCCTCATGGGTCGTTGGCTGTCGCAACGTTTGAATGGGCCGCCGCCCCATGGGTGTGAAGAGCGCGAAGCTCCCAGAGGCGCGCACTGAAAACAAACGTCCCGGCAACGCCAACTGTGCCGCACCGGGACCGAAATTGTGTTAGCGAAGGCGCGCGCCGGCAGCTGCGGACTCGTTTGGGAGTCGGCGTAGTTTGCATACTCCTTTGCGAGCTCGGCGCCAGCCTGTGCCGGCGAAATAATTGCTCTGCGATTCCCCGGCAGCAGAAAGCTGTCGCCTGCTTTGTTTGTTCCCTGGTGCGGCGTTTCGATGAACTTGTCCCGCTTAATTGCCGAGCGTTTTCGCGTGCGTGCGGTGTGTATGTGTTTTTATTTAGCGAGAAGGTTGTGCGCTGTGCGTGTGTATTTGTGTTTGTCTAGTGCGTGTGCGTTGGTTCGGGTGCGCGTTTATGTATGGGAGTGGTTCACGTTTGTTTGTCGCGTGCGTGCTAAACGTTGGCGGGCGTTATACTGCTTCTGCGCGTTCTTTGTGCGTTCATGTGTGTGTGTTTGTGCGTGTGTTTGTGAGCGTGTGTGTTTGCGTGTGTTCGAGTGTGGTTGATTTTGCGAGCTGGTGTACGTACGCGCTCTATCAGTGTTTTAGGTATTAGACCTCGGGCTAAGTATCAGAACGCCGAAGCCGCCGCGCAACTGTTGCGGGTTACATGGCGGTTCACTCATGCAAGCGTTCGTTCGGAGTACCGTCAGCGTAGGTTGACAAGCGAACAGGAAAGAGACGATAAGAACGGCTGTTCCTTGTAATCACAAAGACGTGCGACGTGTAATGCCTTGTTGCCGGTTTCAAGGCGTAGAATAATCCCAAGTGTATTCCAAAGAGGCCGAGTTGAGCAGCTCTTGCAACTGCAGCTGAACCTGCAAATGGGACAAAACATCGCAGTAGTTTCGGAATTGTTCGCGCTTGAATTTGTGCAGACACAATCTTTCATCTTTCGATCTTCCTCTTCAATTATCATTCAACGCATAATCGGAGCTCAAGCAAAACCACATGTGGCCAAGAAATAAGCTACAGAGTATCATTCAGTCGTGCTCTCGTATGACTCTGATGTGAACAGTCATTACGATACCTCCGCCCATGAGCGTCGGCAGAAGGTTTCTTTCCAAGAAAGATTTGCGCGTTTCGCATTTCTCCAGATTCTCGTAACGTGCTTGCCGCATAAAGAAGCGCGCACGGCGAGCAAGAAGCACTCTTTGTACTCACGTGCATTTAAGCCTCCTTTTCTTACTTTGTCTTTGCTTTTGTTTTTTTTTTTACTATTTTTCGGAGCACGGACATCACATTAGGAACGCGGCGCAAATTGGTTTTTAAGTAAACTCGTGTCGAGCGAACCTGCCAAGAGAAGCAAGTTGAGCGTGAAAAGGCCTCGTCGCCCTCTCCTTCGCCACGTGTGAAACAAGGCCGAGGGCGGGCACCCGTGAAATTGAGTAATCGTGACTTCTTTGAGCCATTCAAAAGCATATCGCGCCCACGTACACGCATGGACTGCTCATAAAAAAGAGCAGGCATTTTTTTCTTTCCCTCTTCAGCGCAGTTCTGTGCGTTTCTGTGTAGCCTTCCAGCGTATGCAGTGATTGCGATTATTCTTTATGAAGAAACTGCAGAGCGTGACGTCACAACGCAGCGGTGCTGCCGTCACATTCCGTGCGGACGAAAGAAACTTCGTAGATGCGGGCGAATCCGAGCCAGCTGAACATCAAAGAGAGCGAAGCTGTGTAAGCAGTGTTAGTGAATCGATAGCGCCCCCTCGTGCGAGCACTCATTATTGAAGGCGACGGCAAGGATTTTCGTCTTCTGGAACGCATGGGAGCTATAGTAAGTCTGGTTGTTCGGAGTGTAGCAGACGTTCTGGGATGCTGCGTTGCGGCAGTCTGGCCTTCGCAACTGTCGAGCTTCAGCCTCTTTCTAACTTTCTTCAAAATCTGCACATGCCTGAATAAACATGAACACACGGGTGTCCTAACACCTTTCACGTATTCTAACTTTCGCGAGGATTGAAGGCATTCTTATTGCACTGACACCAAACTTGACAGCTTCGAGCCCAAGTAACGGAACGCATCCACAAGACGTCTTCATGCCACGTCACGTTGACAAGCAAACGCCAAGAAAGCGGGACACTATTGCCGTATTCTAAAGCTTTGCACGCCCGAGCCTATGCGAACCATAATGTAGCTTTACATTAGGAGCATAAAAACGCGTGACTACGTTTTCTTAAGCGTAGGTGGCTTACGAATTCGAGTTTCCAAGCATTCTGCTCAACCACCACCTCGCTTGGGCAGCAAAGTAGCACATACATCATTCTTTTTATTGGAAGTCTTCAGCAATCTGTCTCTTTTTCCCGCTTATTCACAATCGAAACGACAATTAATAGGGCCGCCATCCCCTAAGCTGTATATTTAGCCGTTTATGGCGAGTACTGAAGCACAGCCATTCTGCAGAACAGCAGCACAGCGTTATTAAGCTTGGCAAAGTTCACAAAAGCTTCTATGTAAAGATAGTTGCCCGATGTGACCGGCTGACATCGAAAGCAAGAACAGAAGTGGTCAAACATAATCGTCTGCACTTCTTGCCTGAAGCTACGTCTACTTATTTTGCAATGTAAAACGTCTCTATAGCTGTATCGCAAGCGCACATTCCAACAGATCGCTGAATTTGTCGCCGCCGAGGCTTTCAAATTGTCACGACCACAAGGAGATGTGTCGCTGCAACATGGCTATCGCTATTGTCGTTCACATGTTTTATTAATGTCACGCTAAGCAGCTGTGGCACCACAGTCGTCAGGGGCACCTAGATCCTAAAAAGTAGTATGGCACAGTGCCCCGGAATAATAATTACTTGCGGGAGTGATAGCATACGCTTTTATTGCAGGAAGTTCGCCTGGATGGCTCATCGAATCTAGATCAAATTTTTTGTCACATTACTAGTCCCTTTTTTTCGATGTGACTGGCAGTGACAGTAGCAACTGCAGCGTGAACACACAGGTCGCGTGGACACAACATGATAGAAACACGGGAAACTGGAAGAGTGTAAAAAATAATGCAACTGTAACTGCCATGTGACGGGTTCAATTGCCACATTTGCCAGAAGTAAAAAAAAGGAAACAACAAATCATGCGGCAATAAACGGAGCGAAGAAAGGCAAGAACAAAACACAACCATTGGGCTGTTTGCAAAAAAAAAAATTATACGATAATAAATGGAGCAAAGGAAAGCAAGAAGGAGAGACAACTGTGCCAAAGGAAGAAAGCAAACAAAGAAAGCTAGAGTAGCCCACCTCTCCAAAGCAACCCACACAGAACAGAACAGAAGAAAGTGAAAACAAGCCAATAAATAATTCCTGAAACGTAAGTCGGTTGGCACATAGCTGTGAAATATAAAGACCACTGGAGAGATGAGACATGGAACACGTAGTACTCGGAAAGCAGTGGTTGCGACATCGCTGTTCACGTCCAGCAGCCAGCGCTATGACGGAATGACAATTCGTTTGCTGAAGTCGCGCAAAGCGTCGGAATGACATCAGGCTGCTTCGGAGATGGACCTGTCGAACTTTGTCACAGCCGACGTGAAACTTCTTTTACTCCTGCCGGCATCTTCGATTGGATTGGCTTGGCTACCCCAGGCAGACGCTCGCTTTCACTGACCTTTAACATCAAAGATAATTGAAATTCGTGGCCCGCGTTGGCTCCCTTTTCGAGAGCTCGCCCAAGAAGACAACGAATCACGCGGATTCCGATTGTATTCGCTTTCAGCGTTCATTAAAATCAATCATATGACTGCACATAGGGAGGCTTATCTCATTTGCCTTGCACGGGTAGCCCCCTACAGCAGGAGTTCCATCCTGAACACTGCCTTACACTTATTGTTCTAACTATTGTGGTCATGAAGTGTTTCCGGCTCCGCGATCACTTCCGGCGCATACACCCCGTAAAAACATGACCTTAGAGATCGGTTTTTATTACTCGGAGAACTGCCGCTGGAGCGTGAATACGGACGTTACCTATTCAGCTGTGCTCTGTAATGCCGCTGTGTTTCTTCTTCTTTTTTTTTAGCAAGTCAGAGAAGCCGCAGCCTGTGGTACAATCACGAGCTCACGATATGGCGGATTTAACAGTATCCAGAACATAACCCAGGGCGGAAAATGCATATTGTTAAAAAATAATTAGTGATGTCCACGACGTGTTTCCGCCTCCTCAATCGCTTCCGGCGCTTCCGGTGCACGAGAGAATGTCCTTCGAGATTGGTTCGCGTTGCTACGAGGGAGCCGTAGTAGAAGGGACAACTCAGACACCACCCATTGCCAGGACAGCCGCATAGACCTTACCAAGAGATAAAGCATGCAGAGGGACAGAAAAACAACAAGAACAAACTGCGGTTCGGTAAGCTTCCAGGAAATGCAAACTCGCTGCATGATCGTATTGCACACAGCATCCCTATATGCATGCATGATTGACTTCTCCCTCAATTTCCGCACCTACGCAGTAAGCGCTGCCGGTATTTTAATACCCGTTTCCACAGACAAAATATTCCTTGTGATCGAGTTATACGCCTGTGGTGTTTTATTTTGTCACCTCCTCTGTCGATCGCGCTACCCTTAAAGGTGTACTGGAATGACGTCTTGAACTGGTCATCTCTTTTTTTTTAAGGTTCAAATCATTTAAACTCTAGAAAATAAAAACTAAGATGCATCATAGTGCTCTTAAGAAGTTACCATAATACTTCTTACTACGATATCCCCGTTACAAATTTGGTACCAAAGACATGGGTGCGCCGTGTAGTCATGAATCATGAGCATGACTCGCAATATACTCGCTCACTTTGCTCCCGCAATGGCTACGGCTGTCCCACACGTGCACGTTCATTTTTAATAAACAACATCAGCACAGCTTAGCTATCGTCATTGCTGCACAAGGGTATTTACACTGGGTCGTGACGTCAGTGCAACATCATGTCGCAAGTTCTAGAGTTTCTAGAGTCAACTATAGTGTCAAACGAAGGTAACTGACAACGCATTTGATTTATTTATCTATTTATCGATTAGGTTCATTATGCTATTTGTATTTCTATTTTGTTGCCGTTGTGCGACATAGAGAGACGAAGTAGCCGAGGTAGTCTACGCATCAATTCCGCAAGAGCTGCCCGCGTGTAATAGAACACAACACCTTACAAGTGCTTCATAATTTTTACATTCCCAAAACGTTATTCTTTTACATCCAGTGAGACTGCGATATAGTCTCTACAACGTGAAAAATACACGTCAGCCCTGCGGTAATTTACAACATAGGTATATCAACGCGGTCAAGAATGCCAACCATGCTTCACGGAATGTTCCGCAAGTTTACATCGCGCTTCCCCTATTGCATCCCTCTTACATTTTCTATGGTCGAGCTTACAATGCAATGCAGCCAACAGTCCTAACAATGAAAATTATTCTGCCAGTATATGGTTGTTGTCGGAAATAGGAGACCATGGAATCAGTGAGGTCGGTATTTTCAACTTTTTTCCCCCTCTTACACTTACAATTTCAAAATTTCCCGCCTTATGAGATCAACGCATTATGTTTTATTCAAGTCGTGGGCCGGGGACGCAGCTCAGCATTAAGTTTCCATTGACGGTTGCAAGTGGAAAGCCGCATCCAAGTAGGCAGTGCACGAGAAAAAAAGAAGACAAGAAGAAATGTTGAAACGGTGCAACAAAAATGGCGACGCGCACCATTCCAAGTGCAACACCAGTGTGCGGCGCATCGAATGCATTACAACGCCCCCGGTAAGCCGAATCCACAAGCCCGAATCTTTTCAGAATCCTCTGAAGCGGTTGTATGGCGAACGAACTTGAAAAGAATGCGGACAGACGAAAAGTACAGGGAAATTGCCTTCTGCCAGTCAGAGCCAATCCTTCATTCCGCTTGTCGACGCGGAAAAAGCTTCCTTCTGCCCGCCAAAGAGGGTTGTCTTTCTTTCTTTATTATTTTATTCATTTCGCATTTCCTTCAGCCTTTCTAGGGTTGCTTTCTTTCTCTTTATTCCTTCTGTCCTTTCTTTCACGTTCATTCCTCTCTTCTTCGATGTTTTCTTATTTGCTTTTCTTTAAGTTCTGTTTGCTCTTCTCTTCCTTCATCCACTCACTGATTCATTCGTTCCGTCTCTCTGTCTTTATTCCCTTTATTCTTCCTATCTTTCGACATTCTTCCTTTCTTCTTTCTTTATTTCTCTCACTTACTTTATATTCCTTATTCATTTATTTGGTGCATTCTGTCTTTCCTTGCTTCATTCATCTTTTGCTTCATCTGTACCTTCTTTTCCTTCTGATTGGTTTTTTTGTCTATGTTACTTTTCTGTTTAGGGGTCCTGGACCTTCGTTTAAAGCAAAAAGTAAAAGTCGAAAAGATGATGTCTGTACGCCTTCAGAGGCGTATTTCAACAAAGCTTTACTATAGCTAAATTGGTTATAATTGACTAATGTATTTATACTACTGAAGCAATTCTGACCAAGCTGGGGGGTTTGTAGCTGTCTAGTTTTCTTATTAGCAGCTGTTAAGTGGCACCTAAGCAAACGACGCGTGCACCTGGTGGTTGGCGGCTCTGACGTAAGTCCCAGAAGGCGCGGGCAACCACTAATCTCGGAGGGCACGCCGATGTTCCGCGCTTTCGTAGTCGTGCGTCACTTACGGTCAGCGGTAAAGCGCCGTATTTTCTTTTTTTTTTCATTTTTGGCATGTAATGCCGCCCTATGATACCAATTGTGCATTGCCACAGAGACATGGGTTTATTCACCTGTAGTGGTGGTGAGCAAAGTTTTTTTTTTTTCCTCGCCGTGTGAAAACAGCGTAGCGTCAAGGACGGACGGACACAGGCAACATAGTAACAGGCTTTGAAGTGCGGTCGCAGTAAGAGTAGAAAGGAAGAGTGTAAGTGCGAGCAAGGCTGCGTTGAAGAAATGGGGGGACACATGTCTTAAACATATGAGGCATGGCGCCGGGAAACAAAATCAACACAAAACACAAAACGAAGACGTGTTAGTGTCGTTTTTCTTGTTCACTGCACTTGTGGCCGTCTCTCCTGGCTATGCGATTAACCAATTTACTTAACTTTAGGCTTTGACAGCAGAACAGGTAACCTTTGCCCAAAGCTGGAATATTAAAGCGATACTCTCATTTGCCGGCTTTGCCCGGCTTTTTTTTCTCTTTATTTTTGTCTATCTGAGGGAGAGGGCAGTGCCAGGGTCGAGGACAGCGCGCTGGCATTGGGTGGCGTAGGAGCTGACGTCACCAGTGACTAATCACGTGCCACTTCCCCCTGTGTGGTGCCGCACTGTTATGACGTCACCTGCAGCTGTGACGCTATAACTGGGCGCAGGTCCTCATTTTCAAGTTCAGTTTTTAAAGTTTCAAGCAATGAGATTGCGAAAAAATTCTCGCAGACGACTACCAAAGTGGGCAATAGCTCTTTGCGTATCCATGGCCCAAGCATCCACAGTCCCTACAACCTTCTGCGACAGAACATACATCCAGTGTTTCACATTTATACAGAAGAAGACAAAAAAATGATTTCGCAGGTGTATGCCTTTCTAAAAATAAAAAAACGGCGTAGCTGTGTACAAGCTAGCCCTCGCAACCTTCTTCCAAAAGTGCTACGCGTCCGTTTCCCGGCTATTGTGATGAGTCATCCTCGACGCGTCTGCGCGTCAATAACAACACCGGTCATACATACGCTCGATCTGGGGCTTCCACGCAAGCTGATTTGCTGGCTCCTCATTACCGCCACAGCCGTGCATAACCCTACCTGACGTTCGAAGTGCACCCAGTGAAACACAGCGTGAGAAGCACAAAAATATGGAACAATGGCTTAAAAAAATATATGAAATAATAGCTGCGTGGACTGGGGATCGCTTCGTGCGCTGCGAAGTGCCGTTGCATGCGCTCCGTTCTACGGAACGAGTTAAAACTAAAGATCCCACAACCGGAAAGTTCACGGCGCACCTTGGACAGGTCAATTCAATTCAACTGAATTCTTTATTTGCAGACGTATAACATACAGAAATACCAAAACAGGTCAGAGGCACGGTCATCTTCACAGGAGCAATTTCTATGCTCCGTATGCAAATCCTATGCGATCAGACTGGGAGCAGCCGTCCCCTATATGCCAGCGATCAGTGAAGCATTCGCACGGGTTCTGCTGACATTTGACGCACACGTGGGGCATGTTCCCGCCCGTCGCCTGAAGCACGAACTGGTGCACGTGGAAATACCGGCTCACGAAAGAAAAGTTTTCACGCGTCGTTTATACAATTCCCTGCGCAGACTGTAACTGCGTTTGTACCGGCGAGAACGGAAGTTTTGAAAGACGGCTTAAAGAACGTACGAATGACGTCAGAAAGAAGAACGTTGTTTCCAACGCACTTGAGGAACACGTGGTAACTTGTAATCGTGCGGTTGATTGGTACAAAGCAAGCGTAATCGCAAAAAAAAAGGAAACTGCTGTTCCCGTCAGTATCTGGAATCGCTTCTTATCCAGACTACGAAAAAAAAACGTTAGACAGGAATGGTGGCAGTCATCCACCTGCGCAAGCTAGGTGCCTCGGTCAAGTACTAAAACGGACATAGGAGGAGGAGGAGCAGGAAAAACGTTATTAATTATTCAGAAGGAAGAGGGGAATAAGGAAAAGGGTAGGATGGGAGGGAAGCGGTTGATCGGGTCCCTATTCCAGGACACCAGTGATCCTGGCTACTCTCTCCGTCTAGTCCAAGAGGCCTGAAGGGGCCTCTTGGACCAGACGGAGACCGGCCGGGTGAAGAGGATTTCCCATGGCTCCCTACTGTAGGTAATAAGCTCGCTCCGTGGAGCAACGTTTTTGTGAACAAGGCTTCCGTACGGAAGCCGAAAACGTTTAAAAGCACCTTTTCATTTTTTGATCGGCATTTCTCTGGTTTACCTTTTTTAATAATATAGGGCATAAACATAGTATTAGCGTGTGGTTAGTGCACATCTTTCCGCGAATAGGTCTTCGACAAACGCATATAAGCTGCACGAAGCAATTTAATGTCAAGTGTAGCTTACGATTTCGAGCTTAATTGTCCGTTTATAAAGGCTTCTGAGACGCGAGTCTCAAAATTCCAATATGGTACTTTTTGAAAGTCGAGGAAGGCTGCTCTGAACTTGCTATCTGATCAAGTTTCTTACTTTTTCACTTCTCACCAGTTTATAGTAAACTAACGGAGGATCCAAGTATTCCCTTATCACGCGCTTGAATATCAAGCTTTAACTTTTCATCACGATACTTTCAATTCGAATTGTATATGTGGTTATCCAATGAAAAGATTTCCGCGTTTCGCATGGATTCCAATGCGGAAACTGAAATGGGATCTCAGCGGAAGCCTTCACATTAGGGGAAATGCAGCTGCTGCGGCCATTTCGGTGGCTTACAGGAAATCCTTCATGTTATTAAGAGACGTTATCTTTCTCAGTTATCGCTCGAACGAAACAAAAGCACCTGCACAGCCTCCAGCTTCTATACCGGGCTACATTGTGTCAGCGAGACAGGGTATGAGTAAGGTGAGCGTGGAGAGGACCAAGCCCTCATGATTAAGGCGTCGCTTCGGAGGGACAATCCTTTGCCACGTTCTTCAATTCTCGCATCCCACGCCCTTCAAATTACATGATTTGAGGGGAAAACAGGGGCTTAGAAAAGCCCTACGTGCTTATCAGTATAGTCATAGATGATCATACCTCAGCGGTAACATTGGTAGCGAAGCGACAAAGCCTAGGAAGCTCGAGGTCATGGTACATATTCTCATCTGTCGCACTCCTTTTGATGTTGAAATACGCTCTTTTCGTGCTGCTTGAAGCCAAACTCGATGACAGGGCGTTCACGCAAGATATTGGGATCCTGAGCTTGTGTAACTTTTACATTCTGGACTCGGATATAACTTGTACAGACAGCCACCAAAGCCCTTCTGCAAATTTAAAAATGTGTGGACTGTGAGACCGCCGTTAATTGCGTGGTGAACACTGTTGTGCGTGCTCGCTCATCGCTCCTGATTTCTCCCCATTTTATTTACCTTCTTGTTTCTCCCTCCCCCAGGGTAGGGTAGCAAACCGGGTGAGACCTGGGCAACCTCCCTGCCTCTCCTTTGCTTTCCCACTCACTCACTCTCTCCCTCTTTTATTTATCTTTCTCTCACATGGACGCTAGAACAAGTACGGCGGCAAGGCGGCACTTGTCGGTGGCAAAATAATCAGGCCGCGGCTTCCGAGATCCGTGCTATCTCGGAGGCCATGACAGGACGGTGACGCTGACATACTTTCACGGTGGATTTTGGCCAATGCCCCTGCTTGGGTTCGTGCCATTTCTGTTAAGCAACACCAACAAAAAATAACAGCAAACATTCGCGAGCTTTAGCCTTGGTCAAACTTGTACACGCGCGCAAATATCAACGAAAGGGAATGAGAGCATGGCCGTCGCGTTATAGCGTAATATTTAACCGTGCATTCATGCGATGCGATAACTTTATTTGGAATCCGGCGATTGAGTGGCCCGGGCCTGGGGCCGCCTAGATGCCCACTGGGAGCTGCTGCTCCTGTGTGGCTTCCGTGGCTCGCTGGACGGCCGAAAGTTGGTCTTCGAGTTCTGAGCTGAGCAGCACGTCCGACCACCGCGCCCGTAGATTTTCTGGGGAGACTGCCATTTTATTTTGATATATTTCACATCCCCACAACATGTGTTGAAGGGTGGCTCTAACAGACTTGCATAGCTTGCACATATCGCTCTCGTATATATCGGGGTAGAAAGTTTTTAGTTGCACGGGACTCGTATAAGTTTCTGTTTGTAGTCGCCTCCAAGTAACGGACTCAGCTCTGTTCAGTTTAGTGTGAGGCGGTGGTAATACTCGCCTCCGATTTTGATAGAATTTGGTAATGTCACTAAATCTTGTTAATATGTCTTTTTCTCTCCAGATTTCCTTCTCCGCGTTCTCCTGACCGATGGAAGTCACTCTTTGCTCAGCTCGGCGAGTAAGACCTCGAGCTTCGCGGTGTGCTACCTCGTTGAGGTTGGCTGAGGGAATGTCTGGAGTCGTATGCGCTGGGAACCAGATCAATTGCCTGCCGTTCTTCTCTGCATTGGAGAACTTTGCTTCATTGACTCTGATGATATGCCATGCCTCAGGAGAGATCCTACCTTTTGCATAATTTCTAATGGCCGCTTGAGAATCGCTAATGATGTACTGAGCATTCGTGGAGACCAATGCTAGTGCAATGGCTACCTCCTCTGCGGTCTCGGAATGTTTGGTATTAGCTGATACGCTTGTAAGGGGTTTTTGGGTGTGATCTACGATTACTGCTACATAGCTATTTCTGTCTGGGTATTCAGCCGCGTCTACGAAGGTTGCTCTGTCGTCAGACCCAAAGCTTCGGATAATTTTCTCTGCTCTACTCTTGCGTCTGCCGTCGTTGTAACCTGGATGCATGTTCTTGGGTATATTTGGTACTAGGAGTTTGTCACGAATTTCTCTCGTTATCGTCATCTTTTCCCCGTATAGATTGTGATAATTCATTCCTAGTTTGCTTAGTATATGCCGTCCCGTTTTGGTTTTGGTTAGTCGCTCTGCTTGAGATGTTTGTTGTGCTTCTATGAGTTCGTCCAGTGTGTTGTGGAGTCCTAACTTTAGCAGGAGATCCGTGCTCGTACTGATGGGAATCCCTAGCGCTAGTTTGTATGCTTTTTTTATCATGTTGTTAATTTTACGCTTTTCAGCTGCAAACCAATTGTGGAAGGCTGCTATGTATGTGATCTGACTGATTACGAATGATTGTATCAGCCGTATGATACTTTCTTCCTTCATACCTTGGTGCTTGTTAGTAATTCGTTTGATTAATCTCATGGTGTTTGTTACCTTTGTGTCTAACTTCATTACGGTTTCCCTATTTGTGCCTTTGTTCTCCATTACCAGACCCAGCACTTTGAGCTGGTTGACTATTGGGATATTCCGCCCGTTCTTGGTGTGTAGCTTGATTTCCTCATGAGCCTTGTTTCTGTCGTATCCTCTGGGAGGCCTGCCTCTAAGTGTGGGGCGGTACAATAGAAGTTCAGATTTCTCTGCAGAGCATGTGAGGCCTGTTCCTATGAGGTGTTCCTCTACTGCGTTAATTGCAGTCTGGAGTCGTTGTTCTATTGATCCGTCGCTGCCATCACAGGTCCAGATAGTAATATCGTCCGCGTAGATTGTGTGATTCAGGGACTCTATGTGATTTAATTTTTCGGGGAGTCCCATCAAGACGAGATTAAACAGCATCGGCGAGATGACAGCGCCTTGCGGCGTGCCGCCCCCCCCCCCCCCCCCTATGTCGATCTCGGGCGACTTGAGCCCTCCGACGGAGATGACTGCTTTCCTGTCTGATAGGAAGCTCTTGATGTAGTTATACGTCCGTTGCCCTAGTCCTATTCGTTCGATGTTTTCCAATATGGTTGCGTGGTTGGCATTATCGAAAGCTTTTTTAAGATCAAGGCCCAAGATGGCCCTTGTCGAGCGCGTGTTATAATCGATTATCTGATGCTTAAGTTGGAGCATCGCATCTTGTGTCGAAAGATTTTTGCGAAATCCTATCATTGTATCTGGGTATATGTTATTATCCTCTAAGAAGTTGTCTACTCTGTTTAAAATTACATGTTCCATTAATTTTCCGACGCAGGATGTTAGGGAGATTGGTCTGAGGTTGTCAATCTCAAGCTTCTTACCAGGTTTTGGAATAAGCGTTATCGTCGCTTTCTTCCATTGAGCTGGCACTTCTCCCTTTACCCAACACTCGTTTATGCATTCTGTTAATTTGGCTATCGATTCATCATCCAGGTTCCTGAGAGTCTTGTTGGTTATACCGTCCGGGCCTGGGGCAGATTTGGTATTTAACTTTTGTAGGGCCGCGCGGATTTCTGCCTCCGTGAGTTCCTCGTCTAACTTTGCGTTTGTATTCCCGTTGTAGCTAGGATAGATGCAAGGGGGTGCCTGTTTTAAGTATTTCTGCTGTAATTCATTGAGAAATTCCTCTTCTGTACCCTCATATGCGTGTATTAACTTATTAATGGCTTGCATGTGATTTTTCTTGTTATTGTCATGGTCAAGCAGGAATCTGAGCATGTGCCAGGTTTTGCCGGTGCTTAATTGTCCGTCCATGGAATTACATATCTCGTCCCATTGTTGTTTGTCAATTGCTTAGCATGTTCTTCTATTTTTTTGTTGAGGAGTGCTATGCGCTTTCTTAACTTTCTGTTATGCTTCTGACCGCTAAGTCTATTCTGAAGCGACTGCTTAGCTTCCCACATGTGGAGAAGTCTGCTGTCGCATTTATCCAAGTTAGATTCAGGTGGTGCTATTTTTGTGGCAGCTTTGACGTCATCACTGAGCTCCTTAGTCCATTGTTCTATGTCTGCAATTGATCGTTGTTGTGTCTTCTCTCGCGTTCTACGAAACAGTTCCCAGTCTACTAATTTGATCTGTCGTTCCTTGGGTCTATTCGGCCCTTCTCTGACGTGTAACTCCAATATGCGGTGGTCACTACCCAAATCTTCCAGTGTGTTGTGCCACGTCGCCTTTTCAATATTCTTGGTAAAGGTTAGATCTGGGGTTGTGTCCCTGTTTAGCGCCGTGCCTACTCTGGTTGGAGTGGCGGGGTCTGTGACGAGCGTGAGGCCTAATTCTTGCGAGTCGTTCCATAAGTCCCTTCCTTTTGCTCTGGTATATAAGTATCCCCACGTGGTGTGTGGGGCATTAAAGTCTCCTCCTATAACTACCGGATTTTCTCCAGCAAGTCTGAGTGTTTTCTGGAATGTTTAACGATGAGTCATCTAAAATGTGAATGGCTGATATTTGCTGTTTTTCCTGTATGTTTTATCGGTTATTGTTTTAAAGCATATGTAGGAACATAAGTTTGTGCGGAATATTTGCTTCTGACACGTGATGATGCGCTCTGACCATATTGTATATACTCAGTACCAGTACTTGCCTGACTGTTATTGTTCTCAACCCGCCGTGGTTGCTCAGTGGCTATGGTGTTGGGCTGCTGAGCACGTGGTCGCGGGATCGAATCCCGGCCACGGCGGCCGCATTTCGATGGGGGCGAAATGCGAAAACACCGTTGTGCTTAGATTTAGGTGCACGTTAAAGAACCCCAGGTGGTCGAGATATCCGGAGTCCTCCACTACGGCGTGCCTCATAATCAGAGAGTGGTTTTGTCACGTAAAACGCCATAATTTTTTTATTGTTCTAATGTATCCGACACTAGCCTTTGGCTGTGGGTCCTACCAGTTCTGAGAACATTGTATGTCTTACGCCTGTAATACAAACAACAAAATTAAATTGAATTGGTAAGACCCAGCACGCCTAATTCGGCAGGTGTAGATTTTCGCTCCCACCCGTGGCAAGCTGTGATTTCGTACACTTTCGTTTTGCCATTTCCCTTAAAACCAATACATTTCGAATAAACCCTACCTTCCCTTATGCTTTCTTTGGTTTCATTGTCTCTTTTACCTCGCTTGTTTCGATAACGCGCCCATCTACAGCGTGTCCAATTTTATATTCTGCCACCGATTGCATAACGTACGGTTATGTTCGAAGATATTATACACCCTACATGGTGCGTGGTTGCGCAAGAAGATATATTTCGCTCCTCTGCTTTCTTTCTCATATCGGTGCAGGAAATTCTCCGAAATAACAAAGATAGAAACGAGAGAGTAATCACAATGCAGAAAGCAACAAAAAAAAAATGCGCGAATGTCAGGTGCAATATTCCACCGCGCTTGGTTCGCCAGGTATGGGATCAAATCTCCGACCGCGGATATATGTATTAGCTACCGCGCTGTGGCTGCAACGGATCCTTTCCATCGACGAGAGGAAGAAACAAAACGGAAGCGAAAAGAAATGATCGAATGAAAGGAAGACCTGTTTCGGGAATACGACCAGCTGTCGGTTGAGGTCAGAGAAAAGCGCCGAACGAATTGAATTACGTTACTTTTTCCCTCACGACGCCGCCTTTATTTCTTTCTCCCTTCTCTCTTCTCTTTCTTTTTGTTTATTTCTATCTTTCTTTTTATCTTCTTCTTTCTTTAAACTCTCGCTTCAGAATTCGACGAATGAGAGTTCGGATTTTAGCACTTTTCGAATTCTCGCTCCGAAGGACCCGCGAAAAAATCCGAGACGCTTTCTTTATTGTGAACCGACCACGCGCAGTGAGGCAAAGAAAGTCTCGGTCTCGAAAATAGATGGTTACGTCTCGAACCAAGACGTTTTCTACAGCGTTCATAGAACCCCTTTCTTTCTTTCTTTCTTTCTTTCTTTCTTTCTTTCTTTCTTTCTTTCTTTCTTTCTTTCTTTCTTTCTTTCTTTCTTTCTTTCTTTCTTTCTTTCTTTCTTTCTTTCGAACTTGTTCGTTCCCTCTAGCGAAACTGAGTTGTCAAGCGAAACGCTCAACGTGCCGTGCTCTAACGGAAAAGTGCATTTACCGTCTACGTTCAACTCGAAAGAGGCCCGATGGTGGGCATACGTCCGATGTACTTCTATGCATTTCGGTTAGGTATGTTGGCTAGCGCTGAGCTATATAAAAAAAAAGGGGGGGGGGCTTGTCAGAAGACGTTGCATACGGCTCACCAACGAAGAACACGCAGGTGTTTCACTTGCGGAAGCGCTGACGTCAACGCAGACGGAGGCGTTGTGCAACGGTCGCACTCTTTTTTTTTACATCTTTTTTATTTCTAAGTATAGAAGCACGAAATTTATAGCCGGATTCACACATGGAAAATAACTTATATAAGACTTAAGAGCAAGCTTTAGCTAGGACCCGACGCGGCCTATTCAAACACATGTACAAATACATTGCCCAATGAGTCATTACTCAAGCTTCTGTATTTCTATCGATGCATTTAACGTATGTTATGCGGCTTACACGTTCAATTTTATTGGCTTCTTTCATTTTGTATCAGGGACTCTCGAAATGCGTTCAAATCCATCTCCACTGTCATGTGCAACTAATGGCCATGTAATGCAGAGTGGGCCAACAAGGCAATGCTTAGCCTTCAGCCAGCCTTTTGACAAGGGGATAGAAACGTTCCCAAATGTAATGTGCTAGTTCTTCGACAAGGCAGGCCCCCCTTGTTCACAACTTTCATTACCGGAACGAGGTCCTTGCCTTGTTCGCCCACACTTCATCACTTCGTCTGCATCTTCCTGGTTATTGTGTTATTTCATGCTACACTTACCATCTTTTTGATCGAGAGGAATAAAGCAATTTGAGGAACTTTTCTTACTCTTTTAGGATATAAAGAACGCCGACAATAAGGCGAGCCAAAGCACAGGATAAATATAATCGTGTTGTTTAGAGTTGATAGGAGTTGATAGGAGTTGATAATATAGAGTTGATAGGAATAGGGAAATGAAAGCTTACGAAAGGATAACTTGACACAGCGGGGAACCCAACGCGCATCTTGCGCATTACGCATGCAGTGCTTAACCAACATTCTCGTATCAGATTACTGTTTTAGCCGTTTTGACCGGTGATCGTTTGCGTCGTTACTTTCTCGATTGCACTGGCCCCTGCGAGATAGCCTCGATTCTGGCCTTTATGAGTGCATTCGGGTAGCTAAGTAGACGCTTATAAATTTCATGCAGACTGGGGAACGAAAAGAAAATCACTTTTGCGCAAAACAATTGCAAGCGGCTCACCGTACTCGTCCTCGTACTCGTCTTCGTCTTCTTCCTCTTCGTCATCGTCCTCCTCGTCACTGCTGCTGCTGCTGTCGACGCGCACAGCAGCTGGCCGAGGACTGTGTCCCGAAGTGCCAGACTTGAGGAAGAACCGGCGGTGACGACCATCCGCTTCGCAGTTGGCATCTGCACCACGCGAAAGGACACAACGTGAGACCGGGCTCTTCTCGGGCCTTGATTGTTTGTTTGTTTGTTTTGTCTAACTTATATCGGCGAGGCCAATGTACGCGACTTTCACGTGGGGATCGCGCTGCGGCTCGGCAGCATGCAAAGGCTCTAGGCATTCAGTTGTCCGTTCGGGCCATGAACTTGTACAAAGAACCTCTTGGGCCAGTATCCAGTGAGTAGTGGAGGCCCGTAATTTATAAACGTATGCTAGAAGCTATGAAAAGGCATACATAGGGGTTTTATGTTTGAGATATAAATATCTCGAAACTATATATATATATATATATATATATATATATATATATATATATATATATATATATATATATGTAGCGTTCCTAGTTAAAGGACACAGTAGACTTAAAGCGTTGCTGTGGAACTGGCGTCCATCTCGTCTACATTTATTTCTCACTTCTCTCTTCTCTTCTTCTGTCCCCCCGGTTCCCGCGCTTCTTCATCTTCTATTCGAAGGCTCATACCGCTTCACCCTTCCAGGTTTCTTTTGCTAACCCCTCCTGGGGTAATACTTGAAAACGTTTCCAATCGAAGCACATTCAACTGAGCCCCGTTCACCAATGTACCACACAGTCTTCAATATTCCTTTCTGAGTGGCTGTCTTTGTCACAGAGTAAGGACCATAAAATTTGGCACTGGATTCTCTTACTCCTTTCCTAACTAGGATGAGGTCGGTGACTTGAATGTCTGGGATAGCTGAGCAATGTCTCTTGTCAAAATTTTTTTTTCATTCGTTTACGGTACCTCTCCTCCTGTGATTTTTGTTTCCTTTCCTCGACGATCTTGAGATTGTCTAACAGCCCCAGTTCAAGGTCCGCTTGAAGAATAGGGGTCTCTCCTGAAGAAGCGAACTGCGGGCTGCATCCCAAGCCACTGGTGTAGGAGCGATTGTGATGTCTTACAGCTGCTTCTAAAGAGCATTTCCATCCACCAGGGAAACTATCGTACATCCTGATGTATTGCTTCACATCTCGTATAGCACGCTCTGCAAGCCCATTCGCCGCGGGATGGTATGGTGCACAGAATTTGATTGATATATTGTGGTCTCGAGCCCATCTTGCTAATTTTTCACTCTTGAACGCTGGTCCGTTGTCACATACGATCTTTCTGGTTGTCCTAAACATATCCCGTTTGAGGAGGGCGATGACACTATTCGCATCTTCTTGTCCTGCCCGTGCCGCGACCATCCTGGTGCACTCATCTATGGCCAGAAGAAAAGCTTGCGTTTTTCGGACTTCTTCTCGTTTCTTATTTAGCTCGGCAAAATCCAGGTGTATAACTTCAAAAGGCACGTTCGAGTGGCAAGGTATTATCATGGCGTCTGTAGGCTGCTTGTATTTCACTTTGTTGACTTGACAAATGTGGCATGAACGAACGTATTGATTGACGTCTTCTTTCATGTGAGGCCACGTAAATCTCTTGACTAGCTTGTATGTGCGCCAAAATCCGTCGTGTCCTCCAGATTCTGGGCTATCGTGGTACAAATAAAGCACCTTGGGGACCAGCGTTGGCGGGACTTGATAGCGACCTGCCATAAAAATTAATTGTTCAGTGCCTTCCCACAATTTTACTTCATTGATTTCTTCCGATTGTTCTTTATTGGCCTGTATCATCAGTCGAGACAATGCATCTGCATCAGTCAAAAGGGGTCCAGGTCTGTGGGAGATGGTGAAATCAAACTGCTGCAAGTAGTTCACCCATCTGGCGATACGTCCCTTAGGTTGGGTCATATTCAAGAGATGAGTGAGTGCCTGGTGATCCGTGAACAAAGTAAACTTCGCACCTTCTAGGTACGTACGGAAGTACTGAATTGCTTTAAGGACAGCAAGAGCTTCCTTTTCAGTAGTGGTGTAGTTGACTTCAGGTGGCTTGAGGGTGTAGCTGTAGTAGCCTACTACATGTCGCTTTTCTCGGCCGGATGCTTCTGGACATTTCTGGTACAAGACTGCACCTGTTCCATAATGTGAGGCGTCGGTATTCAGTTCAAAGGGTAAAGTGAAATCTGGTATGCGTAGAATAGGGTCAGCAGAGATTCTGTGCACCAGATCACGGTAGACTCTCTCACATTCCTCATCCCACTCAAATGGAACTTCTTTCTGCGTTAGGCGCGTGAGGCATCTTGTTTTTATAGCAAAGTCTTTTATGAAAGGTCTGAAATGTCCGGCTAATCCCAAAAATACACGCAATGAGTGGACGTCATACGGTTTAACCAGTTGGGATATTCTCTCGACGGACTCTTGTTTCGTGCTTTTGGTAGTCCCATCAAATACTCTTCCAAGAAACACAACTTTTCTTTGAAAGAATGCACTTTTCTTAAAATTAACCTTGAGTTGTGCCAAGCTCAAGGCATTTAATACCTGAGAAAGGTGTTCCTGATGTTCAGCCTCTGTTTTGGAGAAGACGATAATATCGTCTATGTACACGTTACAAAAGACACCCAGAAAAGGCTTCAGGACTTCGTTCATAATCTTCTGGAACCATGCTGGCGAGTTTTTCCAGCCGAAAGGAAGCCGGTTATACTCGTACAGATCAAAGGGCGTGATAAAAGCAGTGTACATTTTTGTTTCTTCGGTTAGCGGGATCTGCCAGAAACCTTTGCACAAGTCAATGCGTGAAAAAATCCGGCAACCACCTGTCTCATCTATAATCGTGTCTATCTTCGGCATGGGAAATGGTATAAGGTCTGTTTGGCGATTGAGAACCCTGTAATCTGTGCACAGTCGGAAAGTTCCATCTTCCTTCGGCGCAATAGTTATGGGAGAAGCGAAGGGTGACACCGAAGGCCGGATTATATCGGCGTCTAGCATCTCCTGCAATTCTTTCTTCAACCATATCTTACGTTCTCGTGACATGTTATAAGGTGATTTTCGGATGACGGTCTTGTCAGTTAGTTCGAAAGGCACCTTGTGCGACTTCATCTCTTGTGGATAGCTTCCTACGCATACCAGTTCAGGGTAGGTCGTTGCAATATCTTCCGCGCACTTGACAATTCGCAGGTTATCTTTTCTATCTTGTTGTGTCTCTTCCCTTGATAGTCCTTCCACTAAAACTGCATCGTCCCAATATACGTTGATTTTTAGTTTCTTTATGTCTGGTCTGGATAGCAGAAAGTCGTACGTCACCCCCGTTATCACCAGTACGTCACTCTCTATTTCATGACCTTGGAACTCGATGTTTACTGAGGCCCACTGATTATGCATTGTCACTTTTCCATCGTACCCTTGCACCCGTAGTACTCTTCCACTATGCAGGTGACTTGAATCTACCAGCTTGGCATTTATTATAGACACAGAAGCACCGCTGTCAACCAAAGCCATCATATGTCTATTTCCCACTTTGACAGGAATGTGAAGTAAGCTAGAGCAAGTTAAATAAACAGTCTCAGTTGTGGTCATCGGGTCGGACTGATCACCCTTGTTTATTAGTTTTTTGTTGTCGGAGAATCTTGAGCGTCTGAAAGTATGGGGACAGGGTCGTTGTCGACGTTATTCACTCGACCTCTGGGAGCACGCCAACCCAAGCTCTCTGTACTGCCTGCAAGGCGGCTCGGTTCTCGCGGATTACGGCTTGACCAATCCGCGCCGGTCCGTCTGAAGCGACTGCTTGAGCCAGCGGTTATATTTTCGTCTGAAGTAGATGGTATGTCGTGAAGGCACTCCAAGAGCCCGTCTATAGTTTTAGGTGATCGTGCTTGCGCTATCTTCAGGACTTCCGCGGGCAATCCGTGCATTATTAGAGCTACTATGGCAGAAGGAGGAAGCATAGGCTCGGCCAGCTTTAAAAGGCGGCGTTTTTCAAAGAAATACTCGACGGGGGAGCCCTGCGTGAATTTTAAATTGAGCGCGGCGTCCCATCTTTGCACTGGGTTGCTTCGGAATGTCTTCAAGAATTTTTCCTTCCACTGGTGCCAAGAGTTGCCAACATCTTCAATAATGTGCAGATCGTACCACTTACGTGCAACACCTCTTAAATAACTACGCATGTTGGTAATTTTGTCCTCATTAGAGTGCCATTTGTTCTTCCCAGCGGCATATTCATAGAATTCAAGCCAACTTTCTGGGCTTGAAGACTTGCCGTCGAAAGTATCGGGTTCGACAAATTTAGTCGCCGGCTTCTCAGCGTTTAGAGAGCTTATAAGTGACGTCACCAGTTGGTTTTGTTGCGCCATCTGTTCTTGTTGTAGCTGAAGAGCTTTCAAAACGAGGCTCACCTCTTCTGTCGAAGACCGTGATGCAGTGTCCTTTCGACGCATGGGTTCAAGAACTAATTCGTCGAAGATCGCCAGACGCAAGTTCACTTTCACCGCACCCTTCCGACGTAGTTCAGCAATGTCTATGGAAGCCTTCTCTAAAACCAGGTTCACGAGGTCTGCCGAGTTGAGTTCGCGAGGTAGTTCCACCGCTGGTTCGTCTTGAGCTTGGTATCTCGAAAAGATGATCTTCTCTGCGGAGGTCTCCTCGAGGAAAAATGTCACCCACATGTTGGAGTCAGTTGTCGGCTGCGCCAAAATATTGTAGCGTTCCTAGTTAAAGGACACAGTAGACTTAAAGCGTTGCTGTGGAACTGGCGTCCATCTCGTCTACATTTATTTCTCACTTCTCTCTTCTCTTCTTCTGTCCCCCCGGTTCCCGCGCTTCTTCATCTTCTATTCGAAGGCTCATACCGCTTCAATATATATACACATTAGTGGCATATCCAAGCGTTTAACCACTTCTACGATAAGCAATGTGCACAAAGTTTTATCTATTGGTGTGAGCGGGCACACCAAAGGTGTCGTTGTGTACTAAAGGGAGTCGGTTACGAATTGGCGACCACATCGTTGCTATGCGAGGTCTACGTGCTAAATGCTATTCCTTTGTCACTGTAAACATCCATTCTCTTTGTTTTTCTTGCTTCTCTTGTGGTTGCATCAAACACTCGCATCTTTTCTTTTCAAATAACTGTGATGTATGCTCTTGTTTCTTATTTTCCATAAGGTTAGTGAAGGTGATAAAGCAATTTCATGCAGTTTTCAAGGCGTACCTTGTCCAAAACCACTCTGTGTTACCAGCAATGTTTAAAAGGCACAACAACAACTACAGCACGAATTAAGGTCACTTCGACATTGTCCGGTTAACCAGTATCGCACCGACTCCGGAACTGTCACATTCAACTCTACAAAAGAGCACGAGGGCTGCAATGTGGGCTTGTTGGCAATGCATATTCAAGGAGAGTACGGTAGCGCGATTAAAAGATTTTAATCGCGCTACCGTACTCCCCTTGAATCTACGAAAGAGACTCTGTTTCAGCACGAAGTGCACACGGGAAGAAACTGCGAACAATGCAACCGCATGCGGAAGCATCACAAAACGACTTATGAACATTACAATCATCATAAAAGACCACTGCACATGGTAACTGGCGTAGGAAATTGTTCCGGGTGAGTCTAGTATTGCACCAACTCCGAAGTTGGCTCGAGCACCTTGAAGCCTATGTTACCAGCTGCCGCTGCAGATTGTAGTTTCGCGCCGCTGTGTTCAGGGGGCGCTGGGTATCGGCGTCACGCTCTCGCATCGTGCACGTGAAGGGAGTGGAAAAGGCAGCTGAAGAAAATGGACACCGCTACTTGCCGGGTTTTCCTCGCCGTCATCGGTTACGTCACAGATGTGGCAACATAAAAGTCCGGCCACTTCGCGGATTCCGGTCAGTGGGTGCGGCAGGGGCACCGCAACCATGCCGTTCGCGAATCCTTTCCTGTTTTTCGTTCAGGTGAGAGACTATCGCTTCGCGTATACTTATCGCAGTGACAATGTTTGCTTGTTGCTTCTGCCAAGCCCATTGTCATTGAGTGATATGCTTACTACGATTTACTATTGCTTTGTGCACCTACTGCCTACCTGTGGTGACGTAGAGCCTAACCCGGGACCGTCTACTGCAGAGATGCTTCAGACCCTAATTGATGATGTTCGTGAACTTAAACACAATGTGCGAGCTACTAACAGCAAGATGAAAAAAAACAAGAATTAAGCTGTTTTCAATTGACAAGAAGCTTGACGATATTTCTGCTACGGTGACTAACTACACGTGCAAAGTTGACGAACTTCAGTCAAAAGTCGAAAAACTGGCTTTGAAAGTAGACGACTTGGAGAATAGGAGTAGAAGAGAGAACTTGATTGCGTATGGCATAAAAGAATCGTCAGAATAAAATCGGCAATCCCTCGAGCAGGTCGTGTCTGAAAGCATTCTGGCTGACACATTAAAGGTTCCAAACGTGGCTACCGAGCCTATTCACAGAATTGGCCGCCCAGCTGAGGCCATGTGCTGACCTGTCATATTCAGACTAAAGGATGGCAATTTTCTTGCAAGAGACAGCGATGGTCACACAAGTCTGCATGAATTGTAGTTGAATTTTAAAAGCATGGTACATAAGTATATTCATCGGTACGTCCCAATGAGTAAAAAGAAAATTCGTAGCCCCAGTCCATGGATTACACGAGAAATAATCCACCTAAAACGCCGCGTAAGTAAACTTTCCCGTAGCATTTCCAGGATTGCACGCAGTACTGTGGTGCCACTTCGTAGAGAGCTAAGAAATAAAGCAATCAAAATGCCAATCCACTATTGTAAACCTGCACGATTTCCTCATTAATGACCCGCGAAAATTCTGGACTCATCTAACCAAAAAAAAGGACCCTAACATAAATTGACAATAAATGACGTGGACGTTAGTGACAGACAACAAATAGCGGCAACATTTAAAGTCTTTTTTTTTTCTGTGTTCCTGCGTGGTGATGGTCCGTCTACCGATTTCAGATCAACCAGCTTCCAGGTACCTGATCTTAGCATAAGCGAAGAAGGCATTTTTTCCGCCCTTCTACATCTGAATACAAATAAATCATCTGGAGCAGATGATATTCCGAATACGTTTCTTTCCAGATACGCGGAATGGTGTGCGGAATTCCTCTTTATTATTTTCCGTACTAGTCTACGAGAAGGTGACGTCCCCAGGGATTGGAAACTGGCTAAGTTTATTCCTGTACACAAATCTGGTACCAAGTTCCAAGTTCCATGTTCTATGGAACACTTTGTTTTTAAACACATCGCCTCATTCTGGGAAGACAATAATTTTTTTTTCTCAAGCTCAACGTTGATTTCGTCGCGGTTTATCTACGGTGACACAGTTAATACACACTGCCAATGATTTCTGCAAAGCCCCTGACAAAGCAGGACAAATAGATGCCATTTTTCTGGACTTTGATAACGCATTCGACCGCTTACTGCATAGTAAACTGTAGTAATCATAGTAAATCAACAAATTTCACAGTGACTTGATTCATTGTTCTCACTGGCAACAGTACGTCCAGATATCCAGTTCAAGTTCACCCATCGCTCCAGTATTTTCAGGCGTGCCACAGGACTCAGTCCTTGGGCCACTTATTTTTCTTATATCTTTAAATGACCTAAAGCTTGACTTTCCTGTGCGGGCCCGTTTTTTCTTCAGATAACTGCGTAATTTATCACACAATTCATGCCGAAGGTGACCAGCTCATTCTACATAACTACTTGTGCGCTGTTAGTAATTGGTGCCAAAACCGGTCGATGACATTAAATGTCACGAAATGCAAACAAATGACCTTAACCCGAAAAGAAAGATCCATTTAGGTATTCTTACAAAATCAATAGCGCTTCTCTCGAACCAGTAGAGCAATTTAAGTATCTTGGCGTAACGATCAGCTCGAAGCTCAGTTGGAGGCTCCACATTAAAAACATACTTTCAGTGGCATCCAAAAGAATATGGCTAATAAGACACCGGTTGAAACATGCAACCACTAAAACAAAACTTGTAGCTCGAGCTTCCCTTACTGCAATATGCTGACGTGGTCTGGGATCCGCACACTAAAACTAAACTAAAAAGTATTGAGCGGGTTCAGAGAAAGGCAGTGCGATTCATACACCACACCTACAGAAGACAGGTATCGATATCCAATCTTCCCAGCCGCTCCGCTCTTCCCACCTTGGAATCGCGTCGAAAAATGCACCGTCTGAATATGTTATTTGCAATCATTAATAATCATACCAAAATAGAATTCCATACTTACATGCAGTACAACAGAACCCGGCAGACTCGGCACAAAAACGACAAAATAATTATAATGCTTCAGTGCGGAACCAACATATACAAGCTGACCTTTTCAAGAACGATAGCCGACTGTAACAAGTTACCCTACGATGTGGCCACCTCATCATCACCCAATGCATTTTTTTCAGCAATCAGTTCTAGCCGATAAGTTTTGTGTGCTAGGTTTTTCACTGGTGTGCATTTGATGCTTTATTTTCCGATTTGAAAGTAACGCGTTTTCGTCTTGTTTTGTTTGACCCGCCGTGGTTGCTCAGTGGCTGTGGTGATGGGCTGCTGAGCACGAGGTCGCGGGATCGGTTCCCGGCCATGGCGGCCGAATTGCGAAAATGCGAGAACGCCCCTGAGCTTAGATTTAGGTGCGCGTCAAAGAACCCCAGGTGGTTGAAATTTCGGGATTGCCCCACTACGGCGTGCCTCATAACCAGAAAGTGGTTTTGGTGCGTAAAACCCCCTATTTTAATTTGTTTGTTTCTGTTTTGCTTCGCAGTAGCCTTACTGTGTGCCTATGGGGTTTTCTGTTGTAGTTGTTACTGTTGTTGTTTTGTTGGTGGACCATTAATATCTAAACGTCATGTACCCACCCCTTCCTTGGCTACCAAAAGGTGGCCGGCAGTATGTAATAAATAAATGAAAATAAATGAAGTGACTATTTATTGAAAGAATGGCTCATTAGCATAAGTTGGGAAGCAAGTGGCAGATGTATAATGGCAAGAAAAGTAATCGCATCATTAAGTAAACATGACGGGGTCGCTAAGAAAGTGGGAGGTAAGAAAAGATACAATTAGGACCCTTGCTCGATTTGATTCCGCGCTTGAACACCCCGCATAGTGAAGCAGGTTGTAACACAGCGGTTCTTTTCATGGCAGTCAATAAATAGCGTAGTTCGCTTTTATACAGGTTTCTGAAAATTTCAAGCATTTGCTTTATGCCGAAGGATCGATGAGGTAGTTGCAGAGGAAAGATGGATCGAACATCGCCTCGCACTTTTATGCACTGAAGATCGACCGCGACAAACGCCGCAACTTGCGTAGGATTCTCATGCTGCGCCGGATGTATCGGAGGCCGTGTTCTGATTTGAGCTGCCGCCTCTTTTGAGTCGGAGGCCACTAATGAGAGGGTGCCACATTTTTTCGAATAATGAAAAACCATGCAAGGCAGTGTACTTGCTATACTGAACAATGTAGCTTTATACAAAAAGGGTGTATACAACTATTAAATTATTTAAATATACTAGCAAGGTAGAAAAGTGATCGGTGGCCTGTGCCACTACCCAGTTTTGAAAGAGGTGCTCCTGTCATTATTACCAGCAGCCGTCACATAATGTTTATCATCATAACCTTGACGCAACTGACATCGCAGTAAAAATGAGTGTAGCATCTGTTTGTTATTATAGAAAAGCAGGGGACATTTGCCAAACTTCATTGTCACTCAACTCAAACTGTGACCTAATGAGTTTTCTTAGTATTTGTACAGTTTTATCAGATAGTTCCTGCATTTCATGTTTGCCTGAACAGGAAAAGCTGAGTCGGGCGCCGAACTGAAGCTGCTTCCAAATAACTAGTGTAATGTTTTAAAAATAAGTTCTGTGGTTCTACATGCCAAAAGTTACTGTAATATTGTGTAAAACTTGCACGCTTGAAGTGCTTTGCCAGGTGAAGTTCACAGAACTGTAACATCTTGTTGTTGCTACGGCGCAGTCACAACATAGCCAACCGTCCTGTCTGTCTTCAATTTCACGCTTCGCACTTTCAGCTCGCGATTTTTCCCATTTTTTTCATAGCAAACCCAAGTCGTGAATCGACAATCTTGTCCCGAAGACACATAATATGGCTTTTTTTCTGAACGCAACAAATTCCATTCAAAACAATTTCGCTTTGTCCTGTAGACAGCACTGCGACGTTTCAGACGTATTTCAGTAGATAATACGGGCGGGGCTTCGAGGTTAAAGTTATTGTTGACGAGCTAAAGCTCTGCTGGCCCTGGTGACCCTTCGCTTAATCACAGATTTAGGCCTTTCTTGTGACTCGGTCTTTTTTGCTTCGGCCGGCGTCGGACACTAATTCACCATTAACTGCGCAATTCAGAGAGTTTTCGGTGTAGGTCGCCAAAGCGACGCTGAAAGTGCGCTATCCAAAGTCAAAGCCGAATCTTTTTTTTTTCTTCTCAACTTGTGCAGATAGAGCACACCGGCTATGCAAGCATCAAGAAACCCGGAGAAAACAAAAACACTACTTCAGATTCGTGTGCGAACCAGGACCAATGCGAATATGGACTATGGCGTATATTCATGGAGAGTAAATCCCCCTTTTCGAGCTGTCCGCCGAAAAGCGCTATCCGAACCCAAAGCCAAGTACTCTAAGAAAATAAGCAACCCGTTTGTCACCACTCGGTGCATGTGTTTATAGATGCTGTCATACCGAGCTCGGAGCAGGGCTTTGTAGCCTACGATGAATGTTGATGCCATCAATAATAGCACGGAAAAAAGTAATGATAATTGGACGCGATTTTGTTGGCATTCTATTGACTTTCTCCTCGCTTGCTGTGCCTGGCAGAGTAGTGTTGTTTTTTATACACCTCATGGGAATTTCCCTTGCGGCGATATGAGCTGAAATCTGCAAGTCCATTCGGTTGGCTTCTTCTTTACTTGTTTCTTGTTTGTTTTTTTCCGTTATATTTATAGAGGTCGCTGTATGTCAGACACAGTCTTAGGAATAAAGAGGCAAGTTCATGAATATATGCATTCGTTGACGCAGGCAGGTATTCTGCAAGCGCAATGCCTTCAACTTCAGTGCTGGTTGGTGGTAAGGGGGAAAAGGGGAAGGCGACGCCAGCTCCACCTCGTGAAGTAATGCTGCACCGTCTTTTCAAGCAAAATGCTTTTCCACAGAAACAATCCTGACGATTATGACACGGGCTTAGTTTTCATGGCCTGTTATCAGGTTTTACTTATGCTCAGCCACGCCGTGAACACGTCGGTGATACTGACAGAAAAGATTGTCTCAACAGCATGATCAAAAAATGCGCATGGTAATGGTAGCAAAAAAAAGTTGGGGCCCAAATTGATTTTGTGGAAATTAGCAAAGTCGAGCTTCCTTCCTGAATTGATTAGGGCTGTAATTCTTAGGGGAAAACGTTGCGGGGAGAAGCATAGGCGACAATCGTCACTGGTAACTTATATCAGCCAGAAAAACTGTTCAGCATATTTCCATAATATTAATAATATTAATAATAGGAAGAAGAAGAAGAAGAAGAAAAACTGTTCGGCATATTTCCATAATATTAATAATAATAATAATAATAGGAAGAAGAAGAAGAAGAAGAAGAAGGAGAAGAAGAAGAAGAAGAAGCATGTTACATGCTCATCACAGGACTAGAGCCTGTCCCAGAGGTCTACGTGCTGACTGCATCTTACAGCTACAAACTTACTAAGTTCGTCACACCAACTAGTTCTACAGATACCAGGATTTCAGGGAGCATGCTTCACTTTACGACACCACTTGAGAGAGTGAGAGAGAGTGCTGCCCCACAGCGTTCCCTTTATACACCCTTCTCCGATATCGCCCCAATATCAATGGGAAGCTACGCTATCCAACTCTAACCTTCATGACCAGCAACAGCTTATATTTGAAGGAACTAGTGCCGCGGCCACGTAAAGCTGGTAATCCGGTTTTCACCCTCACGAGCTGCAGAGTCCACCACACGTCTAACCACGCGCACGCAGCAGCTGTCACGCTTCTCGAGCCCAGGATGAATGCGCCTGGCAACGGTGGCTGCTACAAGTTTACCCGATCATGTGGCAGAACACTGCATAGCGTTAGCGAGGCCATGTCGACCGAGCAGTATGGCTGACTGCACGGTATTGCTACACCATTACACACGACATTGCAGCACGCCACGTTGCTTGTTAAGGCGCCACTTCCTTTTTTTCGCGCAGATTGCTCCGATGCAATCCACAATGACTTCGACAAAGACGTAGAGCGCCTGCGGTCAAGGCCCCTCTCTCCGTCGCCTCTTTCGCTTTGTGGTAGTCAACGGCCCCTTCGTGATTGAAGCCTCTGCTGCGCGCGAAGCTACTCCACCGATCCCGTCGTTACGGGGGAACGAAGCCAGCTTTCGCAGTGCCACGTCATGCGACGAACGCCGCTATGTGCGCGTCCAAACACAAAAACAAACGCAGTGACACCCGTAGCAGAACGCGCGTGGCCCGCAAAGCTTTCCACGCGCTTCCCGAGCTCGCCAAGCTCATCCGTCCTTCGCGATGGTGGCGGCGGAAACTCGAACGTTCCCACACTAGTGTCGACGTTACGCGAAAGATCTCATGGCTCCGGCGGCAATGCGTAATTTCAGTCGCGGCAAAATGAATGTCTTTGCAGTCCAAAGTAGTGAGCGTGCATAAATAGCCGCGTGAAAAAAAAAAAAAGCTCTCAGAAACGTTTCTGCTAATTTTGTTTGGTTATTTGTTTTTTTTTTCTCGCAAAATTGTATTCGTGAGACCTCATCGTCGCTGAAAATTCAGGGCCTGGCGATGATGCCGCCGTCGCTTCCGCCCATTTCTCTTTTTGAGGGTGCGGACAGCGCGAGGAAACCATCACTCACCTTTATCGGGGCGAAAACACCTGCGCCACCTTGTTTTTTTTTTTTTTCGGGTGGCTTGAATAGGCAATGGCATTTTTCTGCGAACTTCCCTTTTCTTTTTTTTTAACTATAAATTTGCTTCACTTCCAAGTACGCTGTATAATCTATTGACACAGTGCTTTCCACTGCATATATTTCCCGTTTCCTACCATTTCCTCCCCCCCGCATATCAGGCGATTCAAGGCTTTAATTTCTGATCTTTTGGAAAACTTGATACCTGACACTTCTCCACACTACTATCCTTTTGCTTTATTCTTCTTTTTTCAAAGGCGTCTTCTACAATTCTTTCACTCGTTTCTAAAGCGCTTCGACTGACAGTGGGATAAATGCAAGCTGTCAGACCCGCTGGGCACGAAAAGAAGAGGAAACATCTCGGCCCTTAAACAACATGACGAAAGACCGCAACCCTCTTTCGTCGCAGTACGGCACATTCAATACTGCTTTTTTTCTGTAGCTGGTCAATTCAATAAGGCAGCGCCATTTAAACTACACGTCTGTCATCTGCTCCGATAAAGCGAGACGGGGTGTTAAAGTTCGCTCGGCATCAAGTGAAGGGGGGTGGTCGTGAGAGATATACGGACACCTAATCCTTCATTTAGAGTTCGCAAATGGACAGTTCTCGGCGCGTGTCGTCCATGCAGCGACAGACGTCGTTCTCGATCGAGATCGTCTACCATTTCTCTTTGTTTTGGTTTTTTATTATTAAAGGTCACTTAAAGTCGGACGTCAAATACACAGCTTCAGTTAGAGGTCTTGAGGACGTCGTTAAGATGTCGAGATGGACTTCGTTCGCGTACGCCATGAAGACTGCTCGCTGCTGGAGACAGTGGCGACGTTTTGAAAATCGCTCTTTTTTTCGCTCCAGTGAGTCTCTAATCGTACGCGTCAATGTAATTTACAGCCTTCAAAACGCTGGCGCAAGCATTCATTACATCGAAGAGCTCGCTCGAAATTGCGCAACGTTGAAAGGAGATATACAGGCTTCGCGCAAAAGCCTCGGTCGGCTCAATTAATCGTTTCACTTTGTCTCGAAGCGGGATGTCAGACACCGGCGTGCCGCGCATTCGCCAGGCCTAAAATAATATAAAAAATCAGACACTTGCCAGAACCGATACTCTTGGTGCAAACTTTCATCCCGTCCAGTAGTTTTACACTGAACATGCAAATCGGTTACGCCTTGCGGCTTGTACTTCTGCAACAAAAAAAGCGGTTCTTTAGAACCTTTTACTTCCATTTGAAAACTTTGCACTCCTCACCCTAAGCCGCTTTGCACTAGGAAAATGTGCACAAAAAACTTAATCTGGTCCACTCTCTTTTTTGCCTTTCTTCCGAAGCCTACAAGTCATTCCATCCTTGCGAAATTGATCTGAAGGTCTTCCTTCTAATGGCGCATGTGACAGCTATTAAAGTCTCCAAATTGCAGTGCCATATGACGTTCGAAACTCAGAGAAGGGTCACGGCGATAATTTAAATGAATCGGCCTGCCACCAATTCTAGCAGCATGAAACGTGAATGAGAAGAGAGCAATTTGTATATTATGTAACGACGTATTCAATGGAGTACAGCAAAGCAGCGCATTCAGCATGGCGATTTGGGGTTCTCATCAGAGAAAAAGGATAGCTATCGATTTGGAAGTAATGTCAATGGCTGCCGAGAAAGTTTCCTAGAACGCTCAATCAGGATTTAGAGGAACGCTTGCATTCAGCGCTTCAATCTTCAAACATAGGAACGGAGAAATCGTTTAGCTTGTCAACTAAAAAGCCGATTTCGATATAAGTGATACGACTTACAAGAGGGTGTTAAAGACGACCAGCCCAGTGACCAACCTACTTACTTCTCTTTTCAATTCGCTTACAAATATTTCCAAACTTTCGGGATTGAGAAAGAGGCATCAAATTTTAAAGGCGTAACTCCGCGAAGAAAACATAAAAGAGAATTTTCGCCACTAAGCAAACAGCATCTGAGCTGGGCTAATCTTATTTACTTATTTACAATGCCAGGCTCTGAGGTGTGCCGATAGTTCTAAAGCAGGACTTTCTTTTTGCCAAAATGACATGAAAGTGTGTCAAACTTTCACGTAACTGTAACCCAAAGAGTCACCTTTGTCGGCTTTTGGTGCTCAGATGGCTGTAACCTACAAAATTACGACATTCTATTTGGGCGACGAGTTTCAGAACTTGGCCACATAGAGGCCAACCTACTTTAAGTTTACGGATTGTCTGCAACACTTCCAACAATATTGTTACGTAGAAAGACGCAGGCGACAAGCTATGTACAAATATATTTACAAGTAAAATACGCAGCGCTTGGCCAAGAGGCAACAGCCCGCGCTAGCTTCTAAATCGTCGTCGTTGTCTTCACACTGCTGGCCTTTCGTGATCGCACATATTGTGCCGTAGCACTACCCCCGGCTGCAAAAGCGCCGTCCCGGAGCGACTAAAGATCGGACTCGGAAGCAGTGTAGTAGGCCTTGAGCCTACTGACGTGTACGACATCACTAGATGCCACAGGAGAGGACGAGCTTGAGCCCACAGGAGCAATTTCGTAAGTCACAGGCGTCACCTGGCGCAGCACGTGGTAGGGCCCTTTGTATCGCGAAAGAAGCTTCTCTGAAAGTCCGACGTGACGAGAGGGCACTTGTGTCGTCAAGCCAAAGTTGACCACAGGCAGGCAGACGCAATTCGCCGTAATAGATAAAACTGTATGGGGTACTGTGATCCCGTGTGTAAGGAGGACGTCTGGCATAGGAGCCGCGATGTAGTGACCGTCGGGGACTGGTGGGGATGACACTAGGTCAACGTAGGTCAGTGCCGAAGGTGGCAAGCGAACGAAGTCGGCGGAACTGAGGCGACTGGGGTGTGGTTCAGCAGGATCCAGAACAGGCAGGTCAAGGCGGAGAGTACTGGCGGAACAATCGATGAGAGCAGAATGTGCGGAGAGGAAGTCTAAGCCGAAGATGATGTCGTGGGGACAGTGGGCGATGACTGTGAATAGCACGATTGTTGAGCGATCGGCGAAGGAGACGCGGGCGGTACACATACCAATGACCGGGGCTGTTCCGCCATCGGCGACACGGACAACAGGCGTCGTGGCGGGCGTGATAATTTTCCTGAGCCGGTTACGAAGGTCAGCGCTCATGACGGACAAATGCGCCCCAGTGTCTATGAGAGCAGACACAGAAACACCGTCGACTTGCACGTCAAGAAGGTTCAGATGAGTGGGCAAAGTCAGTAGAGGATTTGGCGGCGTAGGGGGCAATGCAGCGTCACCTCGAGGCGCTGCATCGTCTAGTTTTCCGGCTGGGAGCGGCGTCCGAAGGGAGTCGGCGAATAGGAGCGACGGGGCTGGGGAGAGCGAGATTGTCGTCGTTGGGGCGAAGGCGAACGAGAAAAGCGGTTCGTTGCAGGAGAATCAGTGGCGGCATTATCGGAGCGTGCGGCATAGGGACGAGAAGGGCCACCTGAGGGGCGAGAGTAGGCAGTATAGGGAGACCGGATCGGGGAACTCCAGCTACTACGACAGTGCCGAGAAATGTGTCCGATGCGATGGCAGTGGAAACAAATAGGCCTGTCGTCAGCAGTGCGCCATTCAGATGGGTTGCGGAAACGTGGTGGGTAAGAAGATGCGGGACGGGGCAAAATCGAAGAAGCCGGGCGGGTATCAGGGCGATGGGCCGAGCAGATGGTGTGAAGACCCATGTTTTCAAACTCCTGGCGGACAACAGCCTGGATCAGTGAGACCGTGACTGCAGATGCGGTGGTGGGACTGGAGTCGAAGGCAGCCGGATAGGCGGCCTCGATCTCACGCCGGACGATCCTGGTAACATCGGCAGTGTTGTTGGGACGAGGAGCGTCGGCACAGGAAGATGTCACTGGGGTGTTGGGCAGACGGGCAATCTGCTGGTCAATACGTCGGCTTTTGGCGAGTTCCAGGCGGCGGCACTCTTTTATAACAGCATCCACCGTGGCTACGTTGTTGCAAACGAGCAAGTTGAAGGCGTCATCGGCAATGCCTTTGAGGATGTGGGAAACCTTGTCTGACTCAGTCATGTGGGTGTCAACTTTGCGGCACAGAGCCAAGACGTCCTGAATGTACGTGACGTAGGGCTCCGTTGACGTCTGCACACGACCGGAAAGCGCCTTCTGCGCGGCAAGTTGGTGACCGTAGGGGTTGCCGAACAAGTCTCGAAGCTTTTGCTTAAGCGAATCCCAACTGGTCAGCTCATCTTCGTGCGTCCGATACCAAACTCGAGGTGTGCCACCGAGGTAAAAGACGACGTTGGCGAGCATGGTAGTTGGGTCCCACCGGTTATTGCGGCTGACGTGTTCGTAAAGGCTGATCCAGTCCTCGACGTCTTCCCCATCTTTTGCCGAGAATACGCCAGGATCACGGGGAGCGGAGAGGGTGATGTAGGTCGTCGAAGTGGCAGCAGGTGTCGGAGCCGGTGGAGTCGGGTTGGCGTCGCCGGGAGCCATGAAGGTAGGCTCGACGTACCGTCCACTGCGAAGCTCCGTGACGAGGTACAGGGAACGTCCACATCCACCAAATATGTTACGTAGAAAGACGCAGACGACAAGCTATGTACAAATATATTTACAAGGAAAATACGCAGCGCTTGGCCAAGAGGCAACAGCCCGCGCTAGCTTCTAAATCGTCGTCGTCTTCTTCACACTGCTGGCCTTTCGTGATCGCACATATTGTGCCGTAGCAATATGATCCACTAAAGAAAATTTACGTTAGTGGGAGCAGGTAAAAATTTATTTTCGCACATGCAACAATTTTTATCTTCAATAAAATTGGTTGGATGGTGGTTTAACGAGAGCCTTTCCGCATTTTTAAGCTATCTGAATACAGGAATTAGAGTTGGTTCGGAATCTTATTAAGACTTTTAGTCTCTTATGCGAGGTTACTCCTTTTACCACGAAGTTTGCATGAGTTATTATACCGTTGTAGTAGGTCGCAAGGCACGAGGGATGGTTAAACAAACCAGCCTGCCCTTATTCTTGCAAGCAATTCTTTTTAACGCTTTCTGCTTCGTGCCTTCCTGTTAAGAATAGCGTGGGATGCTCTATGGGGCATCTGACGTAATTTTCTGGATAAGACGCAACCGTGAAGGTCATTCAGTCTGAGTGCATCGCAACGTTCAGAGGCACGGCCGGAGGAAGTGCACCTCAAGCTAGCGTCTTGCAAGGAATGGAGCCGAGTAACAGTAAATATGCACTCCCTCTTCCCGCCGCGTCCTCCCCACCCCCCACCCGCCTACAATCCATGAGTGCTGTTTATGACGACACTCGTTAGACAGCTTGCGATAGTCACAATGGTTGCTTAAACGTATCCAAAGGCAGCGCGGAACTTCGAGCATTTTTCTTGACCCTCAAGTAGCAAAGGAAGAGTGCAAGGTCACATAAACGTTGCGTTAAAGGGACCCGGATGCAAAGGTGTTTTTGTATCTTATTTTCTATCAACGTCACAACTTAGCTTGGGGGGTCACCGGCAATATAATCTGCATAAGAATTACAGAAATCCGAGGTACGTCTATGTCAGAAGCGCTTCACTCGCCCATCCAAGGAATGGGGCAAGCCGGGTTTTAATGAGAGGCGCATATAAACATAAGTGTAAGAGACGTAGACACAAGATGTGTAGCAGACGCGAAAGAAAAAACACAGAGCAGACGTGCGCTTACGGCTCGCACCTAGCGGAGTTCAGCCTCTAGCCAATTATACTGTGCACAGTGATGGCTTATAGCGCGGAGAGGTAAGTGATGCACGCAGTTCTTGACAGAGTTGACAGCCTTCCGCTACTTGAAGGGAAAGTTCCAGGCCTGTGCATCTGAAAGGAACTTCGAGCTGAAGTCTACTTCTGCGCAGCTGGGTTTCCTGAGGCTTACGAACCTAATGGACGCCGAAAATGCCTCCTGCTGTCACTTTATTGTGTACGCCGCTCTGTCTCTATCTGTGCCTTTACCTCTTTACATCTTTCCTCAATGTTGGCAGCCAACCAGAACTACCTCTGGTTCATCTTCCTGCCGTTTTATGCATTCTTATCTCTCTCTCTCTCTCTCTCTCTCTCTCTCTCTCTCTCGCTCGCTCTCATATATATATGCGCAAAGAACAAGAAGCTTTGCCCGCGTAGCGAATCTGTATCTTCGGCGCAGTACACCCCTGCACGACGCTAATTCTGTGCAGGGCCGCTGAAGGTGAACACACGCGAGGATGCATTTCGTTTACTCCAATTGTGTACGGAGGAGGCCCAGGTAGAGAAGGAAATTGTCTCGCCATCAAGTACTTCTGTCTTTCTTTTTTCTTTTTGTGGAAATACGACAAGATTAGCTGATACAGCCTTCCAGATTAAATATTTTTTAGAGAAGTAAGCACCTCCACTAAACGTCGATTGTAAGGACAGAATCGATCCGGACATGTTGAAAATTTCCAGGAGCACTCTTCGCGTCTTCTTGTCGGAGGGGACCTACAACAGACTTAAGTTTGAAGCAGTCACTGAAGACGAAGATCTGTTCCTGCGCTAAGCCTATGAAGGAAAATGTGTTTTACTGAAGCATCCAATTTTCAACCTCGCCATACCGATAGTCAAGGTGCGGAACAAATGTTTCTTTCTTTTTTTTTTTGACGACGGTAAAAACGCCTGTGTGCTTCCAAGTGCGGCCGCAAAGGTACTACCTGTTGTGTTTACGGTCAATGTCTTTTTTTTCACTCGTTTTGGGGACACATCTGTATCCTTTACATAGATTCGTTTCACTCCAGCGACTTTTTCGCAACTCATTATCAAGGCTCGGTGGCGACTGTGACTTTCTGCAAAGAGCAGGAGGTCGTATGTTCGAGACTCTAACGTAGTGTATGCATTAAAGTTGGAACGGAACGCAAGAACGATCGTGTACCGTGCTTAAGTTCAAAGCTTAAGCGGTCCCACGTGATAAAAGTTGATCCGAACGTTCCACCCAACCAATGTCATTTCTCGTGATGTTGTGGCATTATTTTTTTTTATTCAGTTAGCAAAGTGTCTTCTAATACTTCCAATATTAACTGAAGTTCTCTAATGTTACATTCCGCTGCCATCAGACTGTCGCTTTAAACAATATAACAGTGCATGTCAACATGTTGTAGCGATGATTGGTATAAGCAGACACCTGAGATGTGTCAAACCCTACGCTTCCAAGTCATAGAAAATGTGTACTGTTTTTAGGAAGGTAAAGAGATCGAAGACGGACCAAAATGCTTCTCACGGTGTTTTGAAACAAAGTTTCCTCATCTTTGTTTTTTTCCGAAAGCCACGACTCTGACAACGAAGACATGATCACAGTGGTAAGGGACGCCAAGAAAATGAGACCTTCAACTGGATATCGTCGCTAACTCCGAGCATGTGTAGATGCTGAAACAAAGCAATCTTTCATTTGAATTTTTTTACCAATTAAGCACTCTGTGTGCTGCCGTCAATGTAATTTAATTAAGAAAATTAGCTTCAAATGGAAGCATGTTCCTTTTCAGTATCACCGCAAAAAATACGTGGGGAAGCAGGAAAGAAACAACTGGTCAGCGCTTGTCTCACTGCCATGTTGCGTTCTTGTCAGTGCCATTTTTGATTAATGCGAGGACATTATATGCCCCATGAAGCGGAAAATTTGCCGTGTGGCGTCCGGCGGATTTTCCGATGGTATCAGAATCCACGTGACCAAGTGATGACATCACCTACCCGGCACTGGACCTACTGTGGCTCGCACTACGGAATAGCACTGTGAACAGCCACGGCGTCGGACGGACGCCGTGCCCCACACCCACGAAACCCACCTTGCCCACTCCCGAAATCGGATTGAGGTGGATTAAGGTTGGCACAAATTAAAGTAGGGTGGATTAAGGTGGAGTTTCAATTTAAGGTGATAACGTAGAGAAGTCCTCATTCTTTCGCATTCGAATCACTTGAGGATACTTAAGTGACTGTCAATTTTTTTTCTTGCTCTGTTACTTAGTTAAGATGAAACTACACCAGCTGGTCCAAATGTAAATTCTATCAAATGGAGCAATTCGAATCTACGGCGGATGGTGCCATATCCCGGGGAACCGAATTCCCCAAACCATTGGTTCGTAACTGATGTTTGCAATTGGCAGCGCGCATTCGTTAATGGCGCCTCCAACATCGCTGGTGTTAGCTCCTACAAATAGCTATAACATAAGTACTGCTGGAATCTGCTCTTACGAATATAGCTGTATAGCGTAAGCACATTTTCCTCAACAAGGGTCCGGATTGGTCTAGGCGAAATTGTTCCGTTCGCGACGGTGCATGGAATCATGGAATGCTGCACGGAACGAGCTTACACCGTCGGGATAGCTCGAGATAAGCGAGAAATAATGTCGTCGCTCGCCGAGCTCGCGCCGAAAGGCCGAGTCTCCGCCAATGCGGATCGAAGAAGGGATTACCGGGACAGAGACACAAAGCGCGCGCAGTTAGGCATAAAAAGAAAGGCGCAGCTGGTCGGCCCAGGGTTTATCATGGCTAACCCATTTGGTGCTTCATCTGGAAGCTGACCGGGTATTCCGGTCGTGTAGGCCTTGGAAGCCGAGTTGGCATTAAGTACATGCCGTTGCCCCAGTTCACCCTTTTGCTGTCAGTTACCCGTCGGTGACGCCATTTTAGGTCCGCCGTTATACGTGCACCAATCGATGAAAAGAATGAAAAGAAGAAAATTAATCCCCCCCGGGTTTACTTGCCAGGACCACGATCTGATTATGAGGCGCGTCGCAGCGGGGGCACATGAATAATTTTGACCATCTGGGGTTTTATAAAGTGAACCTAAATCTAATTTCAGGCTCGGGCCTTCTTGAAGATCTGGGTGGCTGGTTCCTGGGGGTCATAATGTCACTATCAAGGAGCATAATACATGATCACACTTCAGTTGCTTTTCACTCGCAAGCAGCTCATTTCACCGAACGTCCGGTCGTGAACGACTTTATTAAATTTATCAAATATTTTAAATAAGAGCCTTTCTTTACAAATGGACTCCACGCAAGCTTGCTATTTATTATTTACTGATGTTCTTGTTTAGATATTTAGGAACAAACAAACATTTCAATTCTATCAGACATCCCGAAGTCATCTTTCTCGAATATTCGTGTTTGAATAGAAAATTCGGCTATTTCTGCCCCTCAACTTTCTTTTTCTGTCTCAGCTGTTATATATTATTTCTCTTCTTGCATACAGCCCAATTATTTAATCTAAAATACAGAACTGTTACATGGTTTACTCCTAAAATTACGTCGCCCACATATCGGAGTTGGGAGTGGATGGAAAAAGAATAATTATCCGGTGTCACACAAAAAAAGGAAATAAATGTCCGTAGAGGTCACCACGTGTAAAATGACAGTGGTACTAATTATATGCATGGAGACAACAGTCCGGACTAGGCATCAAACACGAGTGCGTGATTCTTTTGGTAAGATTAAGGGAAATAACCGTAGCGGACACAGTGTCACATGAGGCATAAATTAAGTAATCGGTGATCGAACAGACTAATTGAGCGAATACAGAGGTAAGGGAAACGATGTCGATGTGGACGCAGAATAGGACGGAGCGATGACATAATGCAGTCAGCGTGATTGTCGCTACAAAACGCGCTTCATGGAAACCATACTTCAACACGGCTACCACTTCAAGGAAATCATGTGGAATTGGTATGAAACTACCGTGAATCCCACAAGGGTCGTACGTAACCATGAATGGGCTGCATAAATAGCTTACGGAAAGCGCGCGAGATTAACCTATAGCATATGAAAACGTTTCGGTGAAGGAATAAGCTTAGTTTGAACTTCAGGAACTGGAACGCTTCTGGAGGCGTACGCTCTCACTAAGGAACCTCTCTTATGTCTCGTTTTTCATCGTGTGCAAGCGCGCGTATGACAGTCCTGGCGACAGTGACAGGTCGCTAACACGCCCGGGAAATCTCTTCGCCGAGGATAGTCGTACGCACAAGCAACCCATTTTGTGTGGTGCAGCATCGCCTGACCCTGTAAAAGCTGGTATGCCAGATGTCACGTTGTAGTGACAGTCTAGACGAAGGACTGCCATAAACCTGAGTGAGTAATTTAGATCTCCATTGGGCATACGTTGGCTCTAAAAGACAAGGAACACTCAAAACACAACGACAGGGAGGAGCAAAATCTTTGGTCGTCAGAGTCTGAACTGACGCGTGCAGTACGTTGGCTGTTTGCATCATGCATGGCCGCACATTTCTCAATAATCAATGACGCTCGCCTACTTTCTGGAATGCACAGCCCAATTCGCGCCAAGAAAGTTTGTTGTTGGTCTAGTTGGCAGGTGGACAAAACTCGGCAAGAAGCATGGCGGAATTATTGTTTATTCCAAAACAACAACAAAAAAACTTCCTTCGTCACGGACAACTAGTTTTCTGCGTTTTGGTTTTCTCCAGTTTTGCCCCCAGGAACACCCCTCGCAACATATTCAGGGTGACGGATTGACTATATTACTAACATTACCAAAGTGGGCCGCGAATTTTAACGCCTCCTCTTATTATTCCTCTTGTTTTCCCAATTGTGTACAGACAAAGAGTAAATGCGAAAATAACTTAAGAGTGTATCCTGGCTCAGTGAAGACTTCCTTCCTCTCTAAGCATTCTTTCCGTTTGTCGCAATCGTGCTCGACGAGCCGCAGCACTATAACGTAGACCCAAATGCCGAGTCATGCCGATTTCATCAGACAAAATTTGCCATGTAATAAAACAAAAAAATTCATGCCCTAAATCACGTTCTTCTTCCTAGTCATATGGCGCGCTCTGAGCTGCGGTTGACTGTAACTCTGATACAGGTGCCCTCCATCTAGTGTACAGAGAAACAGCGAAATCTATTTGCGAATGTGTTACCGATTGTGTAAAAAATTCAATAGGGGCAATACGTAAAGTAGGTACTGTACACAGGCGTAAGCGTACGGCGTCTCACAGGTGTCCGCGTACGACACGGTTGCGGGACAGAGCATTCCGTTGGGAAGGCGGGGTGTCGGTAGGACTGGGCTGTTCAGCAGCTGTCCAAATACGGACGTAGCGCGGTGGCCTAAACAGGGCGTGCCGTTCGTCTGAACAACACGTACGCGAACAGTCGGTGGCTCGGGGTATAGTTATTTTTGGTGTGCACATCGGCAAGTGCACGTTTTCATTGATCTCATGGTAGGGCACAGGTTAAGCCGACTAGCAAGGTGACATAATGGCGGGCGGTTCGCGGGTAATTGCCGTTACCATGATGCTGAAACCAGCGCCGAGGTACCGTATGTACACTCTGAAAGATAAATTCTTGGGCCCCGGTCAACAATGGGACTATAGAAAAGAGCACGTGTGGGTTTTAAAGCCCATTTTGAACAATAGAAAAATATGCGGCTCATAGTAAGCATTCGTGGTGGATCTATGAACTTTTTAATACCAGAGGTCATAAATCTGTAGCTCACGTCTGCTTTTCTTATGCGCTGGTATGTGGCCTCCTATGCAGATATGCGAAGCGTATATGTGATAGTGTACAGCCGTCTCTTCTGCGAAAATCTCATCTGGAGTACTTGTTTGCAGACTCTTTTGTGTGCTTCCACTTGTTTACCGAACTGTGTCTGCCTTTCTTAGTGTTGCTTTGCTCTATTTTGCGGCTACCCTTGCGCGGAAGTTAGCAAATGTTGGTGATATTTGGCTGTCTCCACTGCTTCTAGGTATTTCTGTACTCCTAGTTTTGCTTTCACTACGAAGAGGACCAGCCGGTGCCCGTAACGGCGCTAACCTCTGCTCCATTTACATATCCATAAAACGATGCGCTCATACCGCAGCTAAAGCCGTAGTTTCCATGACTTTAGTGACGACTTTTAGACCATGCGTTGGTAACAGTCCAAAGCCAGATGCAAAAAGAAAGTGACAAGAAGAGTGAGTGCGGTTGTTTACTGGAAACTGGAGAAGTTTGCGCGGCCGCAAACCCAACGTACCATTCGTTACTCCAGCTGAATGTCACAATGTGAAATGATATGATGAGGGACGTGCGACTGACACATAACGCACACGAACACAACAAACATGATTGAAGTACAGCGACTTTGAGACCATGACTAGTTTCCTGGTCGCTGCCTATAAATATTTACGCTTTCCCAGTATTTGCGCAGACATGATACAGTCTATGGTGAACTGCTTCCCGAGATGATTCACATGCGTTGAGCTACTCAGTGTTCCGTTATTGGTGTTCCCTGGTTCAGCTTTTTGAAATAATAATATGTGTGACATCAATGTGACGGCTCGTGTAAGATTCTTCAACAGCTTTCTTTAAATTTTGTACTGCATATAATACCTTCAGACCCTGTGAGCGCGGGACTACTTCAAACAGCAATCCATTTTGACAATGTTCTATTGGCTCGTGTACGACAACCGTTCATTAGTTCGACATTTCAAGACTTGACTAAACGGTCGGAGGACTAGAAGTTGCGTGTTACTTCTAGTCGCGGGTGGGTTATGCCTGCAACAACACGGTAGCTTCCCGGTTAGCGGACGTAAGATCTGACAGCGGCGAGCGCGCTGGTACGCTGACGAGTTCGCGGAGAGGACGAAATTAGAGTTTCCGGGGAAAAGATGATTAAGATCAATCCCCGTGGGAGGCGAGTTTGAGAAACGAGCGACCGCTTAACTCCATTACACGTCATCACGGCGTGAGGCGGCACATTGAACGAGAAAGTTTTTCTCGGCGTGTCATATATCTGCTTTTGTCACCGATTATTGAGCGGACCCAAAAAACTTCGATCAGAAAAAGAGAAAAACACTGAAGCCCGCGAGCACCGCAATAAAGAGAAGTGCCAATGCACTCTTAATTTTACGACGTTTACTATAATAAGTAACCATTTCGATTTTTTTTTAGTCCTAGCACGGTGTGAAACATTTTAAGATTGGATATAAGCGTGCACGAGGAATGATGTCATTGCCATGTCCATGTGTTGAAATGCAAAAAATGATTGACGAAGATCACTTTCTCTCTCTCACTTTCTCTGTCTGTCTCTCTCTCTCTCTCACTTTCTCTGTCCCTCTCTCTCTCTCTCTCTCTCTGTCTCTCGATGAGGATGCAGAAGCATTGTTATCTAAGTTAGCCCTAGACCGCTTCTTAATTCCTCGCTGTATGACCCGCCGTGGTTGCTTAGTGGCTTTGGCGTTATGGTGCTAAGCACGAGGTGGCTGGATCACAAACCATCGGCGGCGGCCGCATATCGATGTGGGTGAAATTCAAAAACGCCCGTATACCATGCATTCGATGCACGTTCAAGAACTGCAGGTGGACAAAATTAATCCGGAGTCCCTCGATACGACGTATCGCATAATCATATCGTGATTTTGGCACGTGTATGTGTGTGTGTGTATGTGTGTGTGCGTGCGTGTGTGCGTGTGTGTGTGTGTGCGTGTGTGTGCGTGTGTGTGTGTGTGTGCGTGTGTGTGTGCGTGCGTGCGTGCGTGTGTGTGCGCGTGTGTGTGTGTGTGGGTCGCGCACACACACACACACACACACACACACTCACACGCACGCACGCACACACACACACGCACACACGCACGCACGCACGCACACACACACCCAGGTATCAGGAAGGTACAAAACAAAGACACAGCGCTGCGTAGCCGTTTTATACTTTCCTTTTATTCGTGTCTTGTATTGCGCTGTAACGAACCTTACAACGTGTGCGTGTGCGTGTGTGCGTGTTTACGTGTTTACGTGACGCGCAAAAGAGCTCCCGAGCACGTCATGAGGCGCTATGTCGCGTTCTTCGCGTGCCACACGCCAAGCCCGCACGCATATATAATGAAATTTGTCAAGCCGAGAGAGCCAGGGACGCATTTATTATTCAACACGAATTCCCCTTGCCACGTACCAACGTGTAAGCGCCGGTGGCGTTGCAACGGCCCCTTCCCCGCCTCCCCTCTTTCTTTTTTCCTACTAATTAGCCAGTTTTGCGAGCGCTCTCACACGTAGTCTGGACAAATGGGGGTGCGTGCAAAGTGTGCCGACATGTAAAACACAACTGCATAACTTCCATCTCATTAGTACCACGTCAGAGCAGGTTGAGTAGCGTTCATGCAGACAACATTCCCTTCCCTTTTCTTCTTGTCTCTCTACCAGACAAAGAAGAGAATGAGACTCATTTATCGACAACATTAAACTGTTTCCGTGCGATTCTGCATTCGAGCCATCCCCCTGACGGTTCTAGTACCCAACTAAGCACCGTGTCTAGGAGACAAATCAATAGCGGGTGCCAATTTGAGCGTGCTCGCAGACTTGTTGCAGATCACGGAATACGGCGGGGGGAAGGAGGAGGAGGAGGAGGAGGAAGAACGTTTATTGAGCTCTAGAAAAAATTGATGAATTTGATGCTAAGATGGTGTCTTCCATTTTCTTAACAATAGCCGTCTGCCCCTAGTCCAGGGCTCCGCTGGATGCCGCTGCCAGCTGGGCCCGTCGGATCAGCTCTAGTTGGACGTCCTGTCGGTCGCTGCAGAGCATTCCTTCCCATTGCTCCGCACTCGGGTTTGGTATTATTGGTGCCGCATTTGTTTTCTGGCAGGCGCACGTTAAAGCTGATAGTGGGAGCAATGGTAGCGACATATCCTTGCGTTTTCTGCGCCACAATTGTGCAATTTCTCTGTTTAGTAGTGTTCTCGTCAAAGTAAAAATGCAGGAAAAGAAAGCCACTGTACTAAACTCGTGATTATGCTGTTTGTGACGCCTTTACACCAGCAACTTAGTTCCACACAGCAGTTAATTGCAGAAATGGCTGTGCGTGTTCTGCTTGATTGTTCTCAACGCCACGAGATGCAGCCTCCGGCACTGGTTGGCATGTCTATGTTGCCGGCATTCGGGTACGTTAAACAATCAACTGAAGCTAGTAAACGCTCCAGTCATAGGATACGTGCCTTTTCCGTCAATTTATGTGCTCCAACAGCTGCAACGAGCACTCAACGGCAACTGCGAATTTCGCGCTGCTCACGCTGCGTAAACAGACGGCAGCTTAACGTAGCACCACCACATTGTTGCTGAAATGTTACGCGAAGCAGAACATGAAATAGCAGCCCACGCGAACATATCGAGTAACTGTGAGGGCCTGCCTCGAGACCACCAAACTATAACAAAAACAAAATTTAGGGAGCGATAAGACAACGGTCATCAGTGTCATCATCAGCAGCAGCAGCCGCCCACCATACGTCCACTACACTAGGAGGTTATATAACACCTCTGAGTGAAGTCGTGGAGGCCATATTGCTAGAGGCAGAATAGGGCGTGTCCCCTACATAGGTGCCCGAGGAATGGGCGTGGCATTCAACTGTATCCGTGGTTCCGAGATAAGAACGGGAAATTAAGAAGAAACCCCTTTGAGATGCTTACCAGTTTACAGTTGTGTGTTGTTGTTGTCGAAAAAATATTCTAACTCCATTTCTTGCCGCAGGCTTCGAGATAAACACCAGGCGGGAAGCTTGGTCAATACCGCTTATTTACTGTGTCAAATTAAAAGCGACCTCTCGGGGAATGTGACTGCGTAATAGTCACCACTGACTCCATTGCTGGTCGGTGAGAAATACTTTTCTGCTTCTTTTTTATGAAGACCGAACACACCTTCCACCAGCAACTTCTGATTACACGGTGCGACCACCGTCTCGATTTATTGATTTGTTGTATCTCTCAAGAGCGCTGTCGCATGGCTGCGGACATGTGGAGACTTCATATTTTCTATCTGGTCCAGATATTTTTTTCGCAATACTCTATTAAGAAACCTGCAGTTTTGGTACAAAACTGCCGAGCTGGTTATATCAAGAAAGGCACTGCAAATCATGCATTTATCACCCTGAAACACTTAATATTCACATACTGCATCCAACGTTTGCGTCATAAAACTTCACCATGGACGTTCTCTTATAATTTAAATGCACCGAAAGACATGGATGTGACCCATCTATCGCGTCGGAAACATTTGGTAATGCATGCTATGAACTTGTCCAATATAAAATATTTCGACAACACGAACATATCAGCCAGCAATGCTACACAAACACAGCAGCAGCAGAAAACACTTTTCAGTTATACTTTCACTTTTCAACGTGTATACATTGGTTCACTGCAAGCTCAGTATGGAATTTATGTTCTGTGCCTATTCATTTTAAATAATACACGGCTTGAAAGCAGCGTCCGCTCTCTTCGCAGTACGCTCGATCAAATTTCTGGCTGATGTGGCATATCCGAAGCATTATACAGCACTCTGCAATCTTGTAATTGGAGTTGGAACACAAGCGCTCTCGTGTTGAAGCCGTAATACAACGAAATGTTTTGCCGGGCGAGTTGGTACGTATTTGTGAACGAACAGGAAGCCGGTGGGGCATGCGGGTGTGGACACAAGCGGACAGGATTTCAAATTCAATTCACTTTATTTACCAGAGAGTTCTGGCTGGGTGGTCGCTGCACTTTCGGCGCTCGTCCAGCGATAACCGTTTATCAGAAATCGAGCACTCGTCCTTTTTGTGCAGGCATCGCTGATTTCCCTATTACAAACATGGCCATTGAGCGAAACGCGCAAACCAAATAGAGAAGGTCGCGGAAAATGCGCACAGTACGTCACAACCTGAGTCTGTGCTGAAGGGAAGTGCTGATCGGTGGGGCTGGGGCGCCAGCCAGAAGGAAAGTGTGCGCCCACAGTGAGTTTTCTTTTCGCTGGTCCAGCTCCGGTGAATCAGTGGCAGCCGGAATGGGCAGTCCACTCATTCCACTAGGTGGACACTTAAAAGATCCCCCCCTCCCTGACCTGAAGAACGAAAGTGACCTTTTACTCCTGCTGTGCCCCTCATTCACCTCCCGCTCTTACGCTGGCACGTAGTGATGTGCCAGCGACTACATAACGAAGACTCCCCTAACTTGAACGAGATAGCGCACCACTCTGCGCGAGGACTGACCCGCCACGCCGAATTGGAGACCCACTCTTCCAGTCCGGATTTCCTGGTGCGAAACACGCGAGAACGCTTAGTCAGATACAATGACATCACCAGGCACTACCAGCTAGGCAGGCGGATCTCACCCTATGCCTGCGAAGTTTTGAATTTTGTTACATCACTGGGTTCTCTGCCATCCTCGACTGCGCTTCTTTTTTTTTTAGTTAAACTTTCTTTGCCTGTTCCTTCGACTTTCCCACTGCTGCTGCTGCTGTCCATCATGCTGCTAACGCCGGCCACTCGGGACGTGGTCGAGACGTGGCCACCTCACAAAAACATAAAAGGCATGCGCTGTCGGTGTTTTGTTTCGGGACATTTGTTTATGAGCTGTCAGACTCAAAATTCCGAGGAATAGCCTTGTAAATAATGTAAGACAAGGTATGCGCCACGTGGAGGGCCTGCGCGGTTGTGGTTCACAATGACTATTCGTAAACACCGGATATGCGTAAACACCGGATATTATGCGACATGGTGCCCTTCACTGTATTGCGTAAGTACATGGCAGGAGGCTTCATAGATTACGATTGTCAAGCTGTAAATATAAATTTTACTGGCCCCGAACTTGCGATTTCGCTGTGGCGGTGCTCCGGTGAGGCGCATGACGTCACAACGCGCGCCTCGCTGCGCATATTTCTCTCTCTCTCGCTCCCTAATCACTACTGCGCATGCGCCACTAGTCGCACCAAGCCACAGGTGTTCCGCCGCTGCGCAGCGCCGCGCCTTTCCGAAGCAGCCGTTTGGTATGACGTCACACCGCGTTCCTCGTCGTTGCGCTCGCCTCCGCTCCCTTCGCCAGCTGCGTCGCATGCCTGATAACATGTCGGAGGGTTGAAAAGGAGAGCTCGCGTGCGGCGCAACCACAGTTGAGCTGGCATTATGGACGGCGACAATTCTGATAAGCAGGAGGAGGCCTGGAATCGACATCTCAACGAGATGAAGAGGAAACGAATCGCCCAGGAAACAGACGAACAGCGCGCCGAACGACTGGCTAAACGCCGCAACATAGCTAGACAACTAGACTAACCTGTACCCTGGACTTGCAACCAAGATTAACCAAGGCTAACCATGTTATGCCTTAGCTTTCACTACGTATATCCTGATATAGCCGAGCTAAGCCACTGTCAATTTTTGTTCCTGCTTCCTATCTGAACGCTATTTACGTAGACAAATTGAGAAACTAGGTATGTGCAATTGTACAATACGTACAAGTTCACTAGATATGAGCAAATAGGCAATTTTCAATTGGGCGTACTCTCTCTTCGTCGATGCCCCATTAAAGGATTTCTGTCACAAGGAATGTAATACATGCAACAGAACAAGGGGCAAAAATGAAGAAGTAATCAAAATAAAATTGATGAAGTCGGCCGCGGAAAAATGATGTCAGCAACAGAAGCAGAACAGTGTGGAGAAAGGAATTAGGTGAACAAAATTGCACCAGAACCTGCATTGAGTCAGGTGTGTTGAGATACATGGAAGTGAACATGACATGGAAATGAAGGAAGCTTCGCGCAAGCCGATTTCCATATGTTCGTTGGATCTGCGAGTTCTTTCAGGAGTTACCTTTACATTTCGGATTGCGCATTAAAGACAGCAGTAGCTTTTCAAATAATTTTGCTGAATCTGTAACGCAACGCGTGTCTCCGGATTTAGATCTGAAGCAGGTGCACCTGATCATGCCAATGTCGATCGAAGGGTTTATTCCACTGGAATAAACTTGTTGGGAAAGTGGCTGTCTGTATAGCATTCGCGTCTACGCTTGAGTTAGGGTGGTTCAAAGTTCAGTTCCCGATGGGAGAATCCATCATCTCTGTTTTCGGTTCCGCCCCTAAATTGACGCTTTCGCGGTGGCGACGTCGTTCGCATTCGGGAGTGCGCCTTTCGCCGTTCGAGCGACGGCTGACATGGAAATGTACTCAAGCGTGCACGCGTAAACAATGCCGGCCTATCGAGCAAGCATTTCGTGGATGAACGCCGTTCTGTGCCTTCGGCGAAGCGCAAAAGAAGCTGAACTTTCTTTGCTGGAGTGGGACTCGCGTATACAGAACAGCTCTGAGCCTAGCCTTCCTTATATCTTTTTCTTTCGCTTGCTTTTTTTTTTCAATTGCATTTTTTACAGTTATTGAGTATGGACGCTTGTCAATTTTCTTCTCCGTAAGTGCCTCGATGATCATCATCATTATGATAATCGTCATCGGCCTATTTTTGATGTCCACTGTGGGGCGAAGGTCTCTCCCAGCAATCCCTCATTACCCGTTTCTTACGCTAGCTGATCTCAAGTTGCGTCTGGAAATTTCCTAATTTCATCACGCCACCTAAATTTCTACCGTCCTCGACTGCGCTTCCCTACTTTTGGCGCCAATCCTGTAACTCTAATGGTCTAACGGTTATCTGTCCTACTCATTACAAATCCTGCAAGGCTCTATTTCTTTTCTCTTGATGTCAACTAGAAAATCGGCTATACCCGTTTGCTCTCTGATCCACACCGCTCTCTTCCTGTCTCTTAACGTTACATGTAACATTTTTCGTTCCACCACTCTTTGCGTGAGGAGGGAAGATAACCGATGGCCATTAAGAGTTACCGAATGGATTCCAAGGGAAGGGAAGCGTAGCAGAGGGCGGCAGAAAATTATGTGGGCGGATGAGATCAAGAAGTTTGCAGGGACAACATGGCCATAATTAGTACATGACCGGGGTAGTTGGAGAAGTATGGGAGAGGACTTTGCCCTGCAGTGGGCGTAACCAGGATGATGATGATGATGATGACGATGATGATGACTATTTGCATGGTCCTTAACTAGTTCTCGAACTTTGTCAACGTCCAAGTTTCTGCCCCATAAGTGAGCACCGGTAGAGTGCGAAAAGTGTATTCTTTTATTTTCAACCACAAGGGTGAGCTCCCAGTCAGGATTTCGTAATGCCTGCTGTATGCAATTCAACTCATTATTTTATTCTTCTGCGAATTTTCCTCTCATGATCGGGGTCGTCTGTGAGTAATTACCCTGATAAGCGTTGGTCAGGGTCGTCTAATTACCCCGATAAGCGTACTTCTGCACAGAATCTAGAGGCCGACTGGCGCCTATAAATCCTTGTTTCCTTAATTACAGGGCACACTGAGGCCCTTATTATAGTATCATAAGTGTCAACATACAGTCGAACGCCATTATCACAAAGTGCTTGGCGCCTCCGAAATCATTCATTATGCAAATCATTTCGTAGTAGTTACTCATAGCGGTTGATATGAGTGTACATGAATATATATAAGGAAAATACAGGTTTACGACTGCGAAACTCATCAGAAATATTACAATCTTGTGCATTTTACTCAAACTTGTGAAGCGGACAAAAATGGCATATTATACACTACTCTGAATTTTACCAAGAATCTATGACAAGGACGCTGCTTATACACTCACAAACAATGTACATTTTGTGTAGGCCGTTATCTAATACATCATATTTTTCCAGTGTAGACGATCCAGCAGATCAAGATTACAAAATTCTTATGTCTACTCTCTTCAACAGAGATTACAAGTACAAAGTTTGTGCTTCAGGAACTCTTCGTAGCTTACCCGTTATCGTCAATTGTAGAAACTGTGAGACCCTAAATCAAATTTATGCTTTAAACAGTCCCGATAATGCTATTTTCTCTTTTACATCCAACAAATTTAACCTAAATCTGTCCAACAATTATTCCTTGGGGTGGGGTGGGTGAGAAGTATTTTGCGCGCGTTAATTGTACTAGAATAAGGACATTGAAGTTGGCCTTCAGCTAAGGATCCGCCATTATATGCGTGCTCTGTAAGGCACTAAATATGGTTTATAACTGCTTCTATTGCGTAAGCAACACATTAAGCCAACTTCCAACCGCCGTTCTCCTCTAGAATGCAAGAGACGTCGAACATACGCCTAGCCACGTCCCCATGCGCCCACTTCCAACGCGCATCCCTATAAGAAAACAGAAAATATCATCAAGGAAAGGAGAAGCGATTTATGTCTTACGACTGTCAACTGAATAGCAAACAGCAGCGCAAGACGGAACCCTGCAATATTCAAAACTATAGAAGAAGAAAACGAATGTCTATCTTGTAGGAATTGGATTGGATCGTAAAACTTTATTTGTCCAACAGATGTAGGGAAGGCTTTAAGTCTTCCCACCTAGACGACGGCCAGGAGTCCTTGGACCCTAGCGGCGATTTCGGCCAGTTGGACGGTCTTCAGTTGAATCTCCGAATCGGAGCTGAGTAATAAGGTCTCCCATTGTTCTAAAGACTTTATTCTTCCCCCAGAGGGAGCCTGTGGGCATTCCCACAGAATGTGATTAAGATTAGCCCTGGCTTTACGTAGCTTACACTGGCTAGAGTACTGACCCGGGTAGTAGAGGCTGCACGACACCGGGCTTGGAAACGAGTTGGTTTGCAGGCGACGCCAAGTGGAGGCCTGGCTCTTGTTTAAGGATGCATCAGCCGGAGGATATTTAATCCGCCCTAGTCTGTGGTGTTGTGTGATCTCTCTGTAGCACACTAAGCGGTCTCGCCCCGTGAAGCCTTCGGCTAGCCCACCAGCTCGGAATGTGAGTCCTCGAGCTAATTCGTGGGCCGCCTCATTCCCAGCGAGGGAATTCCCAGCGAGCTTGCTTGTGTTGGAACTTTTTGTTTTCTTTTTCGTTCTTGTTATTTTAGAGATAAAAAAATGGGACGGTAGAAGCGATTTTGTGTCTTGCAGCCTTGTTAGGAAGCGTAAGAATATAATAAAGATCAAGTGAGCAAATTCTGCAGAGAGGGATTCACACCGAAGAAGCTTGTACTGCGCAGGCGCAAAACATCATAAGGTAGCGTCAACATAGCTCGGTGATGAAGGCACGGCGTGTTTATTTCCGGACAAGACCCCGAATACAGATGCGCAGCCTTTATCTTCGTTCAGCGCTTTTACCGAGCCACGAAAGAAGGCCGACAAAGGCGGTTGCTTATAAGTAATATGAAATGTCAGAAAACGAAAACAAAAGGAAAGATGATAGGAACCCTGCGAAAAGTACACGAAGCGGTGCAAACGTGGTGCTCGTCAGTGATTGTATTATTTGTATCTTTATGTTTCTCCGCTTCTGTCGGTTGATGGTGTGCGTGTGTGGGGGTGTGAGTATGGGTTTGCATTTCCGAGTTTTTGCTGGGGCTTAGAAAACGAGCAAAGCTCTTCGCTTGAGAGAAAAAAGACAGTAGGGAACGCCTCCGCTCAGCGCAAAATCCTCGTCGTGCTCCCCGCCCCCATCAAGGAAGACAACGTCTTCAAAGCGCGCCAACCGCTCGATAACATACTAAGAGCATGGCTTTTCAGCGGCAGGCCACCCATTTTCATCGCTGAAACAAGAACCTCTGGGTGAATAGGTTACAGAAAACTAGAAACGAGGCAGAAGAACACTCGTAACGGGACCCTCCTTCGGTAGTTGCATGCTCTCAGGCCAGAAAAACGGAGGCCATTGAGAGCGGAGAAACGCACCCAAGCTTCAGTAAAGGAGCTTCGGTCACTGAAGCCGGCGGTCCAAGTAAACTGTGAGTGAGTGAGTGAGTGAGTGAGTGAGTGAGTGAGTGAGTGAGTGAGTGAGTGAGTGAGTGAGTGAGTGAGTGAGTGAGTGAGTGAGTGAGTGAGTGAGTGAGTGAGTGAGTGAGTGAGTGAGTGAGTGAGTGAGTGAGTGAGTGAGTGAGTGAGTGAGTGAGTGAGTGAGTGAGTGAGTGAGTGAGTGAGTGAGTGAGTGAGTGAGTGAGTGAGTGAGTGAGTGAGTGAGTGAGTGAGTGAGTGAGTGAGTGAGTGAGTGAGTGAGTGAGTGAGTGAGTGAGTGAGTGAGTGAGTGAGTGAGTGAGTGAGTGAGTGAGTGAGTGAGTGAGTGAGTGAGTGAGTGAGTGAGTGAGTGAGTGAGTGAGTGAGTGAGTGAGTGAGTGAGTGAGTGAGTGAGTGAGTGAGTGAGTGAGTGAGTGAGTGAGTGAGAAAAGACAGTCAGGGTGGCTAACCTGAAATAAATCCCGTTTACAACCCTGCACGGAGGAAGATGAAAAATAGATTTTAAGGAAGGGTATGGTAGGAAGATGAGGTGTCGAAGCATAAATCGGCGCACAAAGTTGAGGCGGCACATGTCACTAACACATGCTGTCGCGCAGACCCGTAGACAGCAGGAAGGGAACTGTAGCGCTCTGGCTGTCTTTAACGCATACGACCATTCTAACCGCATTTTTGCTGCAAGTCCAGTGTCTCTAACGCAGTACATGGTACCTGCCTTTGCTCACTATAACGCAGGCAGAGATGCACAAAGAATATGTGCCATGGTTTTGTCACAGCCGCAAGTGTCACTAGTAGGGCTGTTGCCCCATCCAGTTATAAGCAGGTATGGCTTCACAAACGTGAAATTGAAAAGGCGGGAATCAGTGAGTAAATCCCTTGGTGTTTGGGTGAGTGTGCGAATGAAAGAGTGAGCGAGTATTGTTGAATAAATCAATGCGGGAGTAGATGAGATAAAGAGAGCGAGCGGGTGATCAAATGTGCTAGGGTGTGAGCGAATTCGGGATCGAGTAGTGAGTGAAAGAATGCGAGAAATAATAGTACGCAGTGGAACTGACGAGTGTTTCAAAGAACGAGTGAATGGCTAAGCGGATCAGTCAGTGATTGACTAAGGGAGTCAAAGACGTACTGAGTAAGCGAGTAAAAAAAATGCTGGAGTGAGCGGGTCGTTTAGCTAGCGTAGAGTGAGGAAATGCACGAGAGGGAGAGTCTAGTCAGAAAACTAATTGTGGACTGAGTGAATTGTGGAAAGTGAGTGAATGAATCAGTAATGTATGGAATAGATTAGTGGAATAAAAGGAAAATCTTGTAATTTAGCAAATTTTTTAGCAGGGAAGAACATGAAAGTCAGTGCTGAAGCACGTCGACCTGCAAGAATAGGTTTGGGTTTAGGTTTAGTGGCGCAAAAGCAACAAGGGCGATGATGCGCCAGCCACAACCCGCTAGAATGAGTCATTCTATTTACGAGTCAAGGGAGCAATACATCGGACCTGAATTCTCACCCGTTCCCCCCTCACCTCCTTCCTCTCTTCTTCCTCTTTCCGAAACCGTGACATGCCGCCCACTTCCCTTCATTTTTCCCCGGATACGGTCCTGCTTTGAACAGTGTTATTGCTCTGAAAACATATTTTTATCACGCAGTGTGAGATCACTAAATGGAAGTCGTTTTCACTCTACGTTCACATAATATCGATAAACACTTATTTTCTTGTATAATGCACACTAATTAGCAGCGAAAGGGTACTGCTGCGCATCATATTCACCCACACGATTGTTTCGTTGCAACTAGGAAAATCCTACCCGCCGCGGTTGCTCAGTGGCTATGGTGTTAGGCTGCTGAGCACGAGGTCGCGGGATCGAATCCCGGCCACGGCGGCCGCATTTCGATGGGGGCGAAATGCGAAAACACCCATGTACTCAGATTTAGGTGCACGTTAAAGAACCCCAGGTGGTCGAAATTTCCGCAGTCCTCCACTACGGCGTGCCTCAAAATCAGAAAGGGGTTTTGGCACGTAAAAACAAAAAAAAATCCTATGCAAGTCTATACACTTTGTTTTTATCTTGTGCGTAAATATCTTTCCCTAATCCCTCACTAACATTGGGGCAGGTAATTATCTCGCGCAGCAATGTGATCAAGAAAGAGAGATCAGTCTTTTTAACAGCTTCTTTCGTCCTTAACGCTCCCAGAGGATTCGCTCTAATCTCTTTAATGAAGGTCGCGAGCTTAAGCACGTCTTAAAGAGAAGCGAGATCGTTAACACCTCCCGGAGGCAGTTCCTAAATAAAGAAAAATAAATCTGTTCGGAGAGTCCGCAAATTCCCGCGGATTAATCCCCGAGCACGCGCCTAACGTCCGGCGATTCCTAACGAGACGAAGTTCCGGAACCAAGGTTCAGATTACGTGCACCTCATTGCCGCTAAATCGCTTTGACGTCTTAGAAAATCGAGCTCGTGAAGTCAATACGAAGGCAGGGCACGGAGAAAAACACGGAAACACGCGTTTCGGTCGACGTGCTTTTTTTTTATTTCGTTCGTTCGTTTTCCTGCCTCGTCGTTTTTTTTTTTTTTTAGATATCGCTATATGATTGAGCGGCAGCAAGATTTGAACAGAAAAGGGCTTTGAAATCTGAACTGAGACGGGAAAGTTTTCTGTTGACCATTCTGATTAGTTGACCCGCCAGTAGCTTTCTTTATTCCTTTGGGACACACACGCGCGCGCACACACACGCACGCACACACACACACACACAAACACACACAAACACACGCGCACACGCACGCACACACTAAATATATATAGATATATCTGCCCCTCTGCAACCTACCTACTGCGCAGTTTGTTGTTATTGTTTTCTTAGCACTTCTCTTTGACAAAATGATATCATGTTGGTTTAGGAAAGTATTTGATGCTGCAGGCAAGGAATATTGTAAGGGCGTTTCGGCGTCATCAATTAGACAATTAATAATAACGCAAACTACTGGGTAGCATGTGCAATTTGCTGGTGAAGTGGATTTATGTACCAAAACCACGATTTGATTATGAGGCACGCCGTTCTGGAAGACTGCGGTTTAACTTTGACCATCCGGGGATCTTTAACGTGCCCCCAATGCACCGGGCACGGGCTTTTTGCATTTCGTCCCCACCGAAATGCAGCCGCCGCAGCCGAGATTAATTTTCTAGTACATTTTCTTCAGTAGTAACAGTAGAAGTAGTTGCAGTAATAATAATAATAACAAGAAGAACGTTTATTTCCATCTTAAGCATTGTGCGGCGACGTTCGACGAGGATCTTACGCCTGTAAGGCAGGCAGTGGCAAGGGTAGATTAACTTGTTTTGCTTTTATCATACAATATTAAACCAAATCCATCATTGATATGCTATGAACAGACAGAAAAACACTATAATGTTAGATGGGGACTTTTGACAGTAGAGAACTCCGGTTACATTAGGGAACACAACAGCAGCGTCAATGCTACAATGTACAGTTACGTGAAATGCAATTAATAAAAATGAATTAGAAGAAGTGTTGGTGGACTGAAAGAATCGCATTGCTGATATTAATATTAGGTGAAATAAGTTAAATCATAGGAAGATGAAAGCTAGTCAAGCCAAGTAAGTTAGCGGAACTCAATGTTGATTACGCTGAGCTTTGAAATCCTTAACTACTTTTCTTCTGGTCTCTCACGATCTTTCGTCATCCTTATAGCCAAAGTACTCTCTTTATCTTTTTTTTTCCGGTGGCAATTTTTCGCTGGCTAACAACCTCTACAATGCTATCGCTCGGCGCGGTACACACTTTCATTTATCTGGACTTCATCGAACTTTGTCGCCAGTTCTATAGCGAAAGCATGCTGTCTAATCACAAATCGCGCACGAAACAAATACTATTGTACCTTCTAGTACTTAAAGGAGCACCAGACAATTATGCTGGAAGGTACGATAAGTGATGCATAAATGGCCTGCACACTTTACCCGTAGGTCATATCTTCGACGGCCGAAGATAGTGCTCGACGCTAGCGTTGCTAACGTTACTAGTTTTCATGCTCTGACAAGTTAACCATTTAAACAGCAAGCTAGCGAACTTCTTAATTCGCGTTTTTGGTAGTGTCTTCATCACTGTCATGGAAACGTTTCATTATCCTCCCAAGACTTTTTTTTTCTTTTGAGGGTAACATTCTTCATTTTGCATACTGCAGCGTCGTCCGCACAAAAGAGAACAAAATAAACAAGGGTGAACAGCGTTGAGGAAATCATTGCAGCAAGCCGGACGATGCCGTTCTAACTAGTTCCTTGTTTCACACTCTGAGAAGCTCTGCTTACGCCTTGTTAATTTTTTTGTCTACAGCTTGACGCATCGCACCTTGTAATGTCCATTCCTGTCCACAGACCCCCTCTCCTCCTCCTCCCCTCCTCCCTCTCCTCCTCTTTCTTTCTTCTTCTTCTTTCGCTTCGTTTCAAGCCGCACCCTCTTCCAGCGGTCAGAAAAAAGCGCCGCCTGTCAACGAGACAGTGTTGAAGAGAGGTTTCTACGCTTGTCCCTTCGGCCAACCTCGTCAAGACCCGCGCGCTACTTTATTCTTTCTCGTTTTACGCATGGACACTTGTCTCCTGTCCCAAACGGGCGAGATCCTTCTCATATTTTTTTTTGCTTCCGCCTCTATAAGAGAACGGTCCTTCCTTTCTTTTTTGTTTTTCATTTATTTATTTTTTTACAGCTATGCGCTTCTGGCTGCCCTGTTGGATCGATTCCTCTTAGGCCAAGTGTTCCAGCTCCCCACATGCAATCTCAACCGCTCCCCTGTAAAGCGTGCACCTCTGCAGGCTGCTATTTGGTCAGGGGAAGAATCCCTTAGGGAAGAAGCTGAGCAAACCTACCTTAAGGATTGGACAAGTGAAAGAACATGGAACGACAAAAAGCAATAACAAAAGCTACACGTTAGGAAAGGAGCAAAATAATGTAGAAGAACATCTTGAAGGGGCAACGCAAGACGACAAAAACAGAAGGCAGGAAAGATACAGGACAGAGCTGAACTCGCAACCAACATCATTAGAAAGCATACACATGCTTTATTACTACCTACACCCATGTGTCCTCCCATCGATGGCGTCACTATCAGTTAATAGGCAAACGGCAAAGCCTTGTGATCTGATGCTATACTAAAAGGTGCTTTAAAAATGCAAATTCACTATCATGCACAGTTAAAAAAGCATGCTTTCACAACGTGTTAGTTTTTACAGCGAAGCTGTATAAGGCTTGCCGACTCGTTCGTCCCTCCGTCCATCTGTCGGACGCCTGTACACCAAAAACTATTATGGCGCAACCCCATGCGCATGTGCGAAAAAAGAGAGAGAAAGATAGCGGCACGAGATTAGCCAACACCACCTAGATAGCACAAGGCCTGTTTACTCCGATCCATGACGTCATGCTACTTGGCCCGAAATTTATATTGGCAAGGCTGGCGTGCTAAAAGCGGTGACGTCAGAATCACTGTTGCCTACTCGGGAGCATCCCCATTATATTCTGTGGTATTCGGGCCAGGTAACATGACGTCACGAATTGGAGTGAAAAGGACTTGTGCTAGCTAGGTGGTGTTAGACTAGCTGCTACAGTAGTGACGTCGTTGCTCTCCGTCGTAGCTTAGCGCACGCGCAGAAGATTTTACGCCGCTCCGAAATGGGTAGCTAACGCGTCATGCGTACTCCTGAGGAGCAGGCAGCTTTTGATCAACAACGCCGTGAGCAGAACGGGAAACGAGCTCGTCTACGCCGTGCCCATGCTGCAGCCCGGGCACAAGAATAGGCACGTGCAGCCGAACGTAAGCGATATGGCAGCCTACCAAGCCGTCGTTTATTGAACCATCGGGATTCATCTAATTATGAACACCATGGCCACACGTCTCAGCTTCGCTGGTTAACCATCTGTACAGAGTGCTTGGGCTGTGTTTTTTCCGTATATAGACGGCCTCAATAATCTCTCTCGTAATCTTATTGATGTGTGCGGAAAGGAGTGTGGCCTCTTCAAAGATTGGAGCACACCCATGTTAGAGCAATGCTGAACGAAATGTGAGTGGGCATTTCCCGCTAGTGAGCGTTCATGCTATGACAATCTGATGTTCAGGCAGCGACCAGTTTGGCCGATATAGACGTGACCACAGGAAAACATTAGCTATTAAACAACTCCCGTTCTACAATGCACAAGTCGGAAAGTGTAGTTAACAGTGCAGCGTTTGAAGTTGAAAGTTGAAGCACCCTGTGCCAACTTCCTATTAATCTTACTGCAAATTTGGTTCATGTTTTCAGGGACAGAAAAAGAACCTTTACATCAAACCTGCCTGCTACATTCCTGAGGCAGTGCGATAGGATTTTGCGGTTTGCCTGAGCACTGATAATGACGCCTTCGATGGGAGAGGACGTAGATGTAGGTGATAATACTAAGTACGTGTATGCTTTCTAATAAACATAGTTGCGAGTTCAGCGCGATCCTGTGTCTTTCCCGCTTTCTGTTTTTGTCACCTTGCGCTGCCCCTGCAAGATGGTCAACCAGTAAAAGCGTGCCCAAATGTCGATTCCTTTAATGTAGGACCCGCCGTGGTTGCTCAGTGGCTATGGTGTTGGGCTGCTGAGCACGAGGTCGCGGGATCGAATCCCGGCCACGGCGGCCGCATTCCGATGGGGGCGAAATGCGAAAACACCCGTGTGCTTAGATTTAGGTGCACGTTAAAGAATCCCAGGCGGTCTAAATTTCCGGAGTCCTCCACTACGGCGTGCCTCATAATCAGACAGTTGTTTTGGCACGTAAAACCCCATTATTATATTATTTTTAATGTAGGGGAGAGAAGAAAAGCAGGGTGGAGGTGACAGCGTGAGCTGAAGACACGATCCACCACAGTGAACTTTCATGCAGTCGCTCCGTCTGACTAGAAAGAGAGAGTTCGAGAAACCACGCACGCATATACGCAAACGCGTAGCAACTACTACGGCATTCTATACTTTTCTATTCATGAGACGCCCCGTATCTCTCGCTGGGCTTTCGACAAAAAAAGAAAATAATAAAGCTCATGGTTTATCACGCTACACCTGAGCGACTCTACTGCGATGACATTACAGTCGCCAACGTTCATTTCAGCATTACGGCGTCCTTTCTTTTTTATTAATGCATACTGCAACCCTAACAAGGTTATCGAAGGAGTGGGTACACAATCAAAGGTGCCTCGCATACAGCAGAGGGGGTACTCAAATCGAAGCTGCAAGGCACACAGCAAAGCACTAGTGCAAGAAATATGTTCTGGAAAAATGGTCTCAATGCATAGATATATGCATATAAACACATCATATAATGCATGGTCCTAGGAATCACGGGTATCAACCAGTGATTGCCGTAATAAAATTATCAAGTGTCAATTTGCCTGTGTTAGGGTGAAGCTGGTTCCACATTTCGATGGATCGGGAAAAAAAATTATATTTGAATTTGTCAGTCCAGGCGTACAAAGGTATTATATAGACAGGCTGGAAATTCCGCGTGTTAGACGCCTTAGCAAACTTAGTGTATTCCAAAGATGGCGCAACGTTCAGAGTTAACAGTGGTGTGAAACAGTTTAACCCATCACGATGTTGTAACGGTGTGGATTAGAAAGAGAACGGAGAGAGCCGATTTGCTCGTTGATATTAAGACGAGTTGGATGGGCCGTGTGATCCGAATAGGAGACGGAAACCGGTTGACTGTCAGAATCACAGACTGGGTCCCGAGGGAATGGAAGCGGCAGTCGACGATGGCAGAAAACTAGGTAGGGTGATGAAATTAGAAAATTTCAAACCGTAGGATGCAATTATCTCCGTGCAAGACAGGAGGAGATGGAGATTGTCTGTGAGAAGACGTCTTCGCCCTGCAGTAAACATAAATATAGCAATTCAAAAGCGTTGACTGTTGGGCCATTTGGTTCGTGATGTGGTCCTGTGTATACTTCGTTTCTTCCCGCGCGTATTTCCGCTCAAGAAAACTTCATTAATATAGGACTCACCGCAGCGGCTCGGGCGTTCTGCTTGCTGAGCACGAAGTCGCACGTATTATCCCAGGCCTCTGTGACCGCGCTTAGATGGGAGTGAAATGCAAAAATGCTAGTGCACATAAAGGTATAGATGCGCGCTAAAGAATACCAGGGGGTCAAAATTAATCCGTAGCCCCAGCACCACGCCGCCTCCCAGATGTTAGCTTGGGACGTTAAGCCACGTGAATCAATTAATCATAAAAATAGGCCGAAAATGATGATGATCGCTGAAAATGTATCTGTCTATGCCGCTTTCCTAGACTCATCTTCGTACAGGGTGCTATGGTTGAGAAGCACCTAAGCAATACATCACGCTTTAGAATCCTTGTGAATGCACGGGAAATGTATCGCGCTCTTCACTTCAGTTCATTTTATTGCCTCAAAGACCCCATTCTGGGTATTGCATAAGGGATGGTTAGCATGTATGCACAATAGAAGGCAGGTGCTACGCTGAAATACAAGTTTGAACAGTTTCCATAAATTCTGAATGACATGTGATAGCAGCGACATTGTTGCATCGGTATCGGTTCGCCCACGTCTTTGCGAATACTGCCTCAGAAGTCAGCTACTTTCTTTTTATTTTACGTCGATGCCAAGAATGAAGGCAGACGAATGGCACGTATAACGCTATCGCATTAAAAAGTCTAGCAATAGAGTAACAGCAGCCGGTGCAATGCGGCGATTCATTTCGCTCAGTTCCCGGCCACCGTGATCATTCATCGTTCACAGTAGGCTGATCCCGTTGATAACGCTGATGAAGCATTGTTCTAATCACCGACGAAGCGCGACGCAATATGGCATTGAATGAAAAATCAATACGTTAAACCGGCCCAGCCTCTCCCTAGAGTGTCATATCCAGTTCTTTATAGTTTAATGTAAATTGTGGAGCTTAACGTGCCATAACCATGACCTCATTAAGAGGCACGTCCCAGTAGGCAGCTCCCGACTTATCTTGACTATCCGGTTTTCTTTAACGCGCACCTAAACTATTCAGTACCCTAGAGTTTTTGCGTTTATCCAGCGTCAAAATGCGGCTACAGTGCTCAGCACCGCAATGGCATAACCACTAAGCTGCCGCAGTGGGTAGTTCTTGAACGCTTCGTTGCGTACTTTGCCACCACACTAACCAAACGAAACTTATTTTTTTTTATTCTTACTTGTTTACTTATATTGCAGCGAATAGCAGCTTGCACCTAGAAACGCCAAAAAAAAAGTAATTTCAAAAGTGAAGCTTTCCAACTCTGTCCTAAGGTTATCAAAGAAGACAATATATTACGGTGAAACGCGTCTATTAATGTATTTAAAGCAAAAACAAATGATTACACGACACATTATTGAAAAAAGGAAAGAAAACATATTTTTGGACAGCAGTTTTGGGAAAAAATTGTGTAATCTGTGAAAGTATGGAACGTTCGCTAATTTTTCGCATGTTTGAAACTATTTGTTAAATCAAGGATTACAGAATTTCAATATATTCATGTTGCGGACTGTCGTTGGCAACTTGATTCTTTGAATGTGTTTCTTATTTTAATATAAGATTTATTAATTAAGAGTTATTTAATATAAAATACGATGTTCTGAATAAGACCGCTTTCAGAATATCACTAACAGTGTTTCTTGAAATTAACGAAGTTCTTTAACATCGTAGTACTGGTTGCCAACTGGGCATCATTTATGGAGTAGAGGAGTCGGAGTTGCAAGCTATGGCCTCACCTTAAGAGGAAGCTTCATTTCAGACCCAACTCCAGTGCTGCCTATTCAAAGACATGTAAAATTCAGAAACGCTTTTTTGAAATACCCATTTGGCATTTTTAATGAAATTTGTTGCATTTCAGACAGGAAGCTAAATTCTAGTGACTGCTGGAAGAGAAATTTTGTTTTACGACATGAATTTCTAAGAGCAACATCGAAAAATTGCTAAGTTTGAAAAAGAATGGAACCACAAAGCTCACAATTTCGTAGCTCTATACTAAGAAAAGCCAGCGCAATTATGTAAACTGCATCCGTTAGGGCATCCAAAGCAAACCGATTTGATTTATCAATTTATATCTAAGATGAATTTGATACATAGTTTGCAAGGGATTTGCGAAAGTACCAGTGACATATTAGTGGTCTGTCTGACAGTCACATATAATACATCAATTTTGTCCGCTATAAATGCAGTATTAGTTACAATTGACACAACTGTAATATCGTTTTTAATTGCTGAGTTACGGAGTAGTAAACGTCATAGTTCCGTTTTCAGAAAATTTTCGATTTTCAGCAATTTTTGTTAAAAAAAAAGAGTTGATGGTCTAAATAGTAAATTCGCTACAAATGGTCACTATATTTGCCTTTTTTTTTAACTGCAACAAACCCCGTCAAATTTGGCGCAGTGGTTGCCGAGAAAAATGATTTCTCCTTTCCCTTGTATTTTATATAGGAGCCCCCGAGCTAAAGCTTCCTTTTCAGCACCCACCTTCGTGTGCACACACGACTACGTCCCTTAATGGCCACCGGAGATCTTGCCTACCATCGCGAGAAGAAATTCTGTCATGCATGACGTACCTTATTGCTAATAATTCCGTTGACGCTGAACACGTTTCTTTCTTTACCGTTGTCGAGAAAATTCACTCGCTGCAGCAAAACACACTCATTACATGCCACGTGGAAGTAGTGCGCAACACACAAGAACTTACACTTTGCCCCGTGCGCTCGCACGCTTTTTTTATATCACTTATCTTTTATTATTTCTTTTTGAGTGCGAATAGGCTTGCACCTATTCTTTCCTTTTTTCTGTCTCTCTTTTTTTTTTCAGCGAGCACCATTCACCAGCTGCAAAATGGGCCAATTATGCTCTGTTCCTGGTTCCAAAATATATAATATCTTCCTGTTATATGCCTAGTTCCTAATTGACGGGCCGCTGCTTCAACGACAGAATGTGGTCCCGCGATTAAAATGTAAAACGCCCTCTTGTAGAGCGGCTAGCTGCCCACAGTAAATCATGTGAATTCCCTCCCGCGTGTGACAAGTTCACTGTTTTGAAGAATTACAGGGACCGCCTAACACGTGAGATAATTGAAGCTGGAAAGACGGCGCACTTGAGTGATGCATGTGTAAGCACTCCACCTCTAACTCACAGGCATAATCATAGGCATAGGCATTGGCGTAGTCGGTAGAATTGACACGCCAACGTGATTTTTTGCATTATTATTTTTTTATTTGCTGTTCTTAATGTTTTATCGTCCACGCGGATTTGCACGTCCTGTCCGACGCGCCTATGTGTGGTGCAGCACCCCTACTGTGACAAGCTGGTGTGACTTTAGGTGCATCGTTCTGCCCGAGATTTTAAAAAAATAAAGCTTCTCTAAAGCCAGCGCTGCAAACGACTCCTACAGCTTGTGCTGTACTGCTGGCACTGCACATGTAGTTTGCGAAAGCCCGAAGCTATCTCAAACTCCTGGCTTCACAAAAAAAAAGTGAAATTTAAAAACTGCCACGTTGACTGTTTTTTTTTTCTTTTTTTCTTCACGCTCGTGTTGCGAAGGCCTCGTAATGAACTGTGGAGTTCCGACCAAAGCGAGCGGATTGGATTGGAACCGGCTGCAGCATCCGGCAAAAACGAGAATCGCACTCTGAAAGCAGCAACAAAAGAGGTGGGAATACTAGATTAAAATATCCGCGGGAAACTACATCACGTGCTATCTTTTTTTTTTCTTTTTTTCGCTTCCTCCCTCCCCTTCTCTTTGTTCGGTTTATTCCCTCTTTCTTTGCTATACCTTCCCGTTCTATTTTCTTCACTCATGCGTTTATTTCCGTTTTCTTTCTCTCGTTCCATCTTCACTTATCTGAAGGAACAGACAGGAATGCGCTCCCAGAAAGACGGGAACTAAACGAAACAAATTACTTGTCTGATAGTGGGGCGGGTCTCCCAGCACAAATGTCAGATGCTCTTACCAGTAAGCCACAACCCTTTTTCTTTGTGAAGTAGCTCGCATTCTCACGCATGTTTCTCTCCTGCCGACAAGTAGCCCTTTCAGACGACTGGTACGACGATCACGTGGCTTAGAACGTGTCCGCCACACATGCAGGCACTGAACGAGCAAATGATAGCCAGCCTTTCCACTGTCTTTCGCGCCGTTCATTTTTGCGAATCTCCTCACCATCTTAACGCGACAGCGTTAATGGCCCCGTGTCGCAATAAATCCGGCGTCAGCGCCCAGCGTCCAGCGTCGGACGTCGCTTCTAACCGCGCATACGCAACCACGCAGGCCCTCCATGTGGCGCAAAGAAATTCCTGAACTAATTGTATTTCTCAAGGTAAAATACGTAAAACATCCTAAAGTATGACTTGCACACAATCTGCACACACTAATAGCGTCGGCTTGTAATTTGATTTCACGAGAAAACGTAATTCGTTCGCGTGGAAACTCAAACACAGTACCCATTTAACGCGATAGCATTTTCTAGCTACCGTTTGCGGTCTGTCTTAGTACGAGCCTCGATTCCTTGCACACCATCAAAAAATTTTGAAGAAAGACCACAAAGCTCGCCTTCGTGCATAGCGCTCGCCGCCAGCATTTCTCGGTGAACATAATGGTTACGTAAGCAGCAGTTGCCATGAAGCTTGAGAAGCAATCGGGGATCTTTGAATGCTATCGAGTTAACACTCTCAAATGCAAAGCTTAAGCGTCCTCCAAGTGTTTTCGCTCGACTGACATCAACCATTGCTTTCGTCCTCGTGACGTCACCGCGTAGATGCCTTACCATGCGCATTAGCGTGCATTGCGACAATAGCTTGTAAACGCTGCAGTGTATAAATATAAACAATGCACAGCACAAAATATGAACCTATGCACTGGATAAGCGTTAACATTGCACGACATTACACGTTGCATAGGGTGAGAATAAACGACAATATTACGCATCACGTTTATTCTTATGGCGCCTAATTATTTGCTTCACGAAAACTTCGCTTCCCATAGATTCCAATAAGTGTGTTGTATTGGCCTAATTATTTTCAATCTTGGTCTACTAACGCACTAAAAACGCACTAAGCGCAGCCATCCGGGTGAAAGATCCCGGCGCGCCATTACGTTTCCCAATCCACACGGAACTCTCGTGAGGTCGTAAAAGCAATCAAGAGCAAAACGCACGTAACGGACAAAAAAGAAAAAAAAGAGAAAAAGACGCAGAGGGGCATTTGCCTGATGGGAGGTCAGTTCGCACCATTTCCTAAAGAGGGGACTTGTTTTAAGCTTACCTTTTTTTTTCTTTTCCACCTCCTCCTATTCCTCCTTGTTTTAAGCGATGGCGAAAGGAACCACATAAATCTCGTTACGCTAAATCGCTGCAGCGCCGTCCAAGGTAGACGAGGCGTGCTGAGATTACGGTTGTAAATGCGTGGTGCGCTGATGGATGCGTCAATCGCATTTTATAGTGACAGTCTATATGCGCTGTGGAATAGTTGAGAATTGTTAGATCATGTTCTCCTCTTCCACCAGCGACTTTCATAACTCAGTCAGTTTCTATGGGTAGAATTGGTTAGTTAGTTACGTTAGTTAGTTAGTTAGTTAGTTAGTTAGTTAGTTAGTTAGTTAGTTAGTTAGTTAGTTAGTTAGTTAGTTAGTTAGTTAGTTAGTTAGTTAGTTAGTTAGTTAGTTAGTTAGTTAGTTAGTTAGTTAGTTAGTTAGTTAGTTAGTTAGTTAGTTAGTTAGTTAGTTAGTTAGTTAGTTAGTTAGTTAGTTAGTTAGTTAAAAGACCTGCATAATACAATAAGACGAAAATACAGCAGCAAATGTGGCCTTCACATGCACTGTGATGAACTTTCTCAAACTTGAACTCCGACAAACGACTTAAAGGAAGATGGCGAGTTAAAGTAGCCAGCAGCAGCCGAACAAGAGGAGACACAAATGTGAGTGAACGCTTCGACAATGATGTTCCCGTCTTTCTCAGAGCAGCAGCAGCTAACTATTTAAGATATCCGCTGCGTTTTGAGGGTGATCATGTTTTCCGTACTATGGCAAATACCCGCCGGCTATTTAAGGAGAATATTGAACGCGTTCTTTCCAATAAGGCACCTACAGTACACGTTGCGAAGCTAGGCTGAATCTCATAGCGGCAGCGTTTTGGCTGTCAGATACGAAAAAAATTCGGCAGATACACTTAATACCGCTTACGCGTTGCAGTGCGAAAGCATCGTAGTCCCTTTGGTGAAATGCTTTTTTTTTTTGCTACACACTCACGACGTGGCGCCACCTACGCCCCATTGGCTGCACCGCTGCGTGTGCAATGACGTCAGCACAAGGCACACCGTTAGTTACGGGGACGCGTGCTCGTCTCACACCCCGGTGGGCCGGGTCGGATTCCCACCCAGACCTAAATTTACCCAATTTTCTTTTCGAAGTCATTCATTTGCTTTCTTTACAGGAACCTCCCCGAGAAGTTGGACGTCAATCCGAGCATGTCGTGATGTGCTTTTACTCTTTACGCCGTTGACTATTTTTCACACCATCTTTCAATGTGTACACCCCACCTCCGTCTTCAGCGCATGCACGCACATGCGCTATTATATTAAGCATAGAAATTCATGCAATATATTACTACAGTGAATTCTGGCGTTAGTGTTTACGGGATTCTGCGAGTATGGTGGTCAAGCCAACGCTGGAATAAAGGACATTATATGGATTTTTCCTAAATTTGGTCAATATGGCTTCAAACAGGATCGGGAGATTGCCAATTGGTCATCACTTAGTGCAACTTCGTGTACTAACCATGATCCCCGCGCTAGCTCGACAATCCCAGTGCCAGAGCTTTCTCTCGCGATTCTCGAAGGAAACTCCGTGCTTCCGAACAATCCACCGCGTTGAGCCAACGTCGAACAGGCACTGGCACGGCACGGACGACGCGTCATTCCGATATTCAGATGCCTCCTTCGTCGCCCAGCGAGACCGTGCGGGAGCTGCTCAGCTTGCATCTCCCCAGGGGGCGTTCCCGATTTCCCAGTAGAGTCGCGTTGGCTCCTCGTCCATCTTCCTGCGCGTCGAGCGACGATCTGTGAGCCCGTACCCACCCGTGCGTTGCCTTATTGCAAGCCAACCGAAGCGCTCGAATGAGAAATGCAAATGCGACTTTTATTTCCTTCTTTCTGTCTTTCTTTCTTTGTTTTGCATGTCCTGTATGCAGAGGAGGTTGCGGACGTGTGTACGCATGCGCACCGAGGTTTAAGATAAAGGAGCACCCCGTATGATGGTGGGCGCGTATTTCCGTCCGTGTCAGGCGCTTGAGTGCTCCTGAAAGAACGAGGCCACGTTTTTCGTTTTTTCCCACTTTCCTCGCTTGTTTTTTTTTTCCTTTCTTTTGGATGACGGAAGAAGGGAAAGGAAATGAGGATGACTCTGAGGTTTGAGGATGGGTTCCTCTATACTGCAGCTTCGGCAGTAGGGCGGTAGAAGCCAAGGCCGCTTGGTATACGCTTCCCTGGGAAATGGCGCGTTTGAAAGCGTTACACTTATTTTTGTTCGTAGTTTACTGTGTTGGCTGTTCAAGGACGGCAATCATTCAGGTGGGCTTTAAGGAGACCTACAAAAAGGAACGGGATGATGTAGCGTTCAGTGACGCTCAATGATTGGGAAAATCAGGCCTTATGAAATACTGCATAAATACTGCAATAGTGTGCGTGTCTGTGTGCGTGTCTGTGCGTGTGCGTGTGTAAGTGCGCGTGTGTGTGCGTGTATGACTGTGTGCTTCTGCGTGCTTGTGCGTGCTTACACGTGTGTGTTTGTGTGTGTGTGTGTGTGTGTGTGTGTGTGTGTGTGTGTGTGTGTGTGTGTGCGCGTGCGCGTGCGCGTGCGCGTGCGTGTGTGTGTGTGTGTGTGTGTGTGTGTGTGTGTGTGTGTGTGTGTGTGTGTGTGTGTGTGTGTGTGTGTGTGTGTGTGCGCGCGTGCGCGTGCGCGTGCGCGTGCGTGTGTGTGTGTGTGTGTGTGTGTGTGTGTGTGTGTGTGTGTGTGTGTGTGTGTGTGTGTGTGTGTGTGTGTGTGTGTGTGTGTGTGTGTGCAAATTCTGCAATTTACTTCCTGTTCTGTCCTAAAATAAACGAGGATGAATGAATGAACATCTATCTGAGGCTGCTGTTTATCACCAGATGTGTCTGTTTTACTTTCCTATCTACCATGTCTCTCTCCTCGGCTTCTTCTCATCACGCGAATGTTTCACACGATGCATAGCCCCACATGACAGCCGTTATACTTCCCTATTCGGAAAGTGTAGCTAGGCAGCATAGACTCTCAATTAAATAGCAGCCTTACGTCGTGGTCTTGCCTTCCCTAGTTGGTTTCATGTGAGATAACCATCTTTACTGTTTACGTGAACCAGTCAATTCCAACAATTCGAAAGTCAACCAACATTTATTAACCACTACGCACTTTGTTGATGAAGTGCTCCACTCGGCGGTTACGTCACGATGGGCATCTAAATTAATCATCATCTGAGTAATAAGCAGTACATAGTATACCGAGTGTCTCGGAACGACCATGCCATGGCCGTCATGTTGAGCCTTATACTTCTTGTGTTGCTTATCGCGTGGTGCGCTCTACATAAGCAGTGGCCGTAGAGGCTAGCTAACGCGTCCGATTACGTGCTTTATGAAGTTGGATAACTTATGAATCTCATTATTATTCAGCTGCCTCCACACGGGCGTCCCGCTCAACATAGCTATAACGCATACGTTTAGCTTTACAAAAGATTCATGTCGCTGCATTCCCCTAACGCGCCACTTGTTGTGTTATAGCTTTATTAAAAAAATAAAACTTGAAGACTAATCCACGAGAACGAAGTCGACGCATCTGTCTTCATTCTAATTCTGTCCTTGTCGCACCGCGCTTTTTCATTATTCACGAGACACCAACCGCAGCAAACTAAAGAACTGTGCGTTAGCGCACTTAACAGAGCTTTTCGTCGACTAATTATCCCACGTTCTAAAAAATATTACTGATTGCCCGCCAAGCCTTTAGAGTGGTCTTCACAGGACGGGCGAATTCCGCGGACGAGTGCGCCAACGAACCATGCAGCCGACCAGCTGCTGGCGGTTCGATTTGTTACCGCTCAGCCACGTCGCTTTTGTCCATAAATGTCGGCCCCGTGGTCTTAAATCAGCTTTAAAGGAACAGTAAAAAGAAAATAGTTTGAGCCGTATTAGTTACTTATATTTATGCAACACCGGTAAAACCCCTCCTACCACAAAAAAAACATGGCTCAGAACCCCCCCCCCCCAAAAAATGAAACACGTAGCGACGCCGTCTAAATGTTGTCGCTCCAGCTCGCTATAACGTCATATATCTCGAAGCAGCCGACTCGGGCCTTGTTAAGTTGTTTTATTTTTTTATTTAAGTTGTTTTATATTTTATTCCAAAAGAGCCGAAGACAAAACTGGGCGACTTTCAATAATTCAATGACGTTTCAATAATCCAATGACGTCATATAGACGTGCACCTGCTACAAAGTTCTGGCACGAATTGAAGAAATGAAACTGACTTCCATCATCTCTCGTAGAGCATGTGGCAGTTTCACTCGAACGGGTAAGCACTGAAAGCGATAGCAAGGTTAAGCGTTCTGCTCGAACTCGTCGCATGGTGTCCTAACTGCACGTGGGTGTGAATATACGCGGCTACGCCAAATTTCTGGCACCCTTAAGGCTACTCCATAGCCCTAGCGTAGCATTCACACACGTGAGCGCTCGGCACGGCGACGCCACGACAGCATCGTCCGTCAGCGTCGTCCGTCGTTCGTCCGCGTGCCCCGGCTGCAGCCGCGCCGGCCTGCCATGGTGTGTAGTGGCTCAGGTTGCATCGAACAAGCGCCACTGAGTTGCCCGTAAAGAGCGGCGCCAGTGAAATTACGTCACCTTGAGATTGAGAACACTAATATTGTTTCTCATTTTTTTATAGACTTGGAAGATTTAAAAAGAAGCTCTGCACTGCGAATGAAATGCTGCTTGACTTTTGCTTGCGGGCTGCATTTCTCAAAAATTCTGAGGAGTAATTTAGTCAAGTAGACAATTTCTTGATGGAGCAACTTCGATGGTTGAGTAGTATTGCAGCTGTCTTGCATATGCGGCATAATTAAACATAGAGCATGCATACACTTCAACATATGCGCAGTAAGACGGTATCGTACACCTGATCATTTTTGTATATACCCATCTCATAGCAACACTTCAGAATTATGTAAAATGTCTCTGTCGCATCATCATGGTACATAACCATTTTGTACGCTGCATATATCAGCATCATTTTATATAACGTGGCAATTAGTTTCTGTGTAACTGTGTGTTGCTTGGGTCTATGTGGTTATATGTTAGTGAGTGAGGACTCGGACACTTCTTTGAAAACGTACCGTGTATACAGTGCTTCGTACTTTTTATATATGATCATCCTAGTGGAATTGTGCCGTGATTGTGACTCAGTGTTCGTATCGTCTCTTGTTGAATAAACTTTTTCTAAACACAAGACGGCGACGCCGACGGCGAACATTTGCTTGGAGTATTCATGTAATTGCTAGCGCAGTGTATATATATAGGAGTCCTAGAAGCTTCACCTAGAACAGCCTTCTTTACACGCTCCTCCGCTCGAAGATACGGCGTTCTACTGCTGCACACAAGGTCCACGGTTCGACTCTTCTGGCACAGTGGGCCCGCGTTGCAGCTGGGGCGGGATGCAGAAACGTTCGTCTAATGCACTTCGAAAACTTGTTGAGGCCCACTACGGAGTCAGAATGAAGAAGCCCTCAAATATGGCGTCTGTCATAGCACCCGGACGTCTTTGGGACAACCTTCAATATTACCCAATCAGTCAGTCAACAAGGCGCTTTCCATTGACAGTTGCTGGTAAGAGCCCCTGACTTTACCATTTGCATCGCGCAGCGTTTTTATCCCTGTTCGATTTCTGTCTTTTCTCCTCAGTCATGTACGATGACAGAGGGCGCAAAATCAATTCAGAAGCAGCACGAACGCGAAATTTGTAAGTAGGCCTGAACTTGGCGTTCTGTACAGTACAAAAGTTAAAAAAAACCAACATGTTAACCAACATTGACTGCGTTCGTCAAAGCGCCACGTCCTTTTGTTCTTCCGCATCGCTCGTTTCTGTTCGGTTCGTGCCATTCGCCCGTCCGTAACGTATTGCCACCAATTCGTAGTCCTGACACTCTCATTGAATTGCAAAGTCGAGCCTCAAGCACCAGTCACATAGTGGCGAGTGCTTGGGATGCGTATGCTGCGCAATTCAGTCGCTCCTACGAAGTGAAGCTTTCTTCGCCTACTGTTCCGGGTATCACGTGATTCGGTAAGGTCTCTCCAAATGAACGATCTTCTATACTATAAGACTGAATGCTGGCCGGCAAGGCGGTGCCAGCGAGCGTAAAAAGAGAAGCAAGTCGTGGCACAAAAACCTGCGCATATAATGTGGGCTCGTAGGAATCTCTAACGCGCACGGATCCTTTCATGGAAGAGCGCATCGCATCACCCGGCTTCTTTGAGTTTCTTAATTCTTTTGTACTTTGCCTACGCCATTCATCAGTAGCTTGATATATACGTTCCGAGCTTCCGGCTCATATATCACGGAATGTTTACGAGCGAAGTAACACCGGTGAGTGCACTTTTGTTTTAGCAGTAATTCCTGACACAAAAGCCCAACATATAAAGAAAACTGACAGGTATACCAAGGTGGTGGTGGTAGCGGTGTCGCAGAAATTGGGGTTAGCCTGGCATACGCAGACGGCAAATGATCATATCTAAAGCCGACAGACCTCTTAGAATAGCGCATCATATTCAACGACTTCTTCGATTTGCTTGATATTATTTTACATTTTGTCTATTAGTATTTGACACGTTTGATATGTTCCGATGTGCTTGTAAGCATTCTTGGTCAATCACTCTAAGTGTGTTTGTACTACTTTGCACAAGGTGTACGTAGTTTTTAAATGTGCTTAAACATGTGGCGAAAATATATATTCAATGATTTCATTCTTCCTCCCTCGACAAGCATCAAGCATGGCCTTGGTCCTCACGAAATGGCTTAGTCGCTCTTCAAGACAATGGTACGCACATGATTCAGTTGTATAGCATTAAATGAGTCACTTCACTAGCTCTTCGCTTCACATAGATTTTACCTTCGGCGTTGGATCTACATAATATTGCATGGTAATATCAAATACAACTAACGGGTTTTCCAAAAACAAGAAAGGGGCTGGCAGATGGAATGGCACACTGTGGTATAAACTTTTTTAAAACAGGGTTGAAGTGCCTCAGACAGGCTGGCCAACGTTTCGATAGGTGGACCTGGCCGCCTTTGACGAAGATAGGTCCACCTATCGAAACGTTGGCCAGCCTGTCTGAGGCACTTGAACCCTGTTTTAAAAAAACTAACGGGTTTTGTATTTCTAGCCTCAAAATTATTGAAGCCTACGCCTCCCTTACTATACAACTTAGGTCGTTAGTATATATGCAAAACATGAAACCTCCGTTATTTACTTACCTATCACGATTAGGTGACAAAACTCGATACGTGCACGTGGACAGCTGGCGAGCGTGGACAAAAATGTCAATCTTCCAAAAGTTCTTCATATACCTGTTGTTTACATCAGCGCCGGGATGGACATAAAATATCACGTGGCAGTTCGGTAATTCAAATCTTTTCTTAGTAACGAACATGGTCATCTCGCGGTGTTGAAAATGCACTTTGCCCTGCTTCTTTTCTTTTTTTGTGTGTGTGTGTGTGTGTGCTGGTAGCGATACAGTGGCCCTCCGCAAATTAGTGTCAGTTTTCACCAGGAACTGTCTCAACAGAATGGCGAAACAATTTTTACAAATGGTACCACGAGCGTATTGCTTCAAAATGAGACGTCATTTTCTTTTTTTTTGTCTTTCCTGGTCTAATTATTAAAAGCTTGAAAGCCGGTGAGGCCAGTGTACAACGGATATCGCAGGACACATGATAACTTTCTGAAACTCAGCTACCACAACTTTCCTTAACAAATATCCAGTTTCCCTTTTAAATAAATAACTGTGCTCCCAGCGCAGGCAAGCACTATGCGAAACTGCGATTTCGTAGTTTACAAAAGCAATTCTTGAGGGCAGTTGGTTAAACCACTGTCCAATAATAATAACGTACAATGCTGCGCTTTATTACCAGATATGTGTGCACCATACAATCCTATTCAACCAATGGGTGTGTAAAGGTGTGCTTCATGGTGATAACTTATTTTTTTTTCATTTTTTACTGTGATCTTGAATGTTGCGTGATAGATTACTTATTGTACGCATTCTTGCTTTGAGAGTATATTTTTTGTAATTTCTTATGGTGATGTATTGCCGCTGTATGGGTATAAACTGCTGAAACGTTACTTCTACACAGACTATGCTCATACGTAAGCATATCTTTCCCAGACCTGGTGGCAGATCAATTACGTAATCGACTTTCAAGTCGGTTCTTACTGCTTATTATATGTTGCAAACACGACAAGTTATTATTTGTTTCAATACCGTGGTTATATACGGAATGCTGCGTCTCCATGTACCGTTAAATGTTCTTGCGCTACTCGTCCTAAAAAAAACATTTCTTAACCTAAACACTAAAGCAATGTGCAAATATTAGAAACATTCCAATAATGTAGCAAATTTTGTCCTATTCGATGTGGTCTTTGAAACAAAATAGTCGTTGTTCGCAGATACCAACATTTTTATTGTTTTCGAATATTTTAAATTATCAGGTGTGCGGCATCAAAACAAAACTTGTAGCACTATTATCGTAAACTCCATCCCTGCGGTCATTGTAGACAAAAAAAGACGATATGTTACATAGTAGAACATGCAGTGCATCACTCATGGGGTCAGATTTTACAGGTTCAACTACCACGATTAGCACTCACCGAAGGGTCCTAAATGTGCGAACAAACTGCTTATTTGTTCTTAATTGTCCTTTTTTGCTTTTAACAAAAATTAAACACTTTCTAATATGCAATGTAATGACGGAAGCTTGCTAACGTTGTGAATATACAAGGACGTGAACTTGTTTTTGTGATTATGATACGGTTATTCATCATTCGAAAACTACGAGGAAAGTATTAAATATACGATTTGATTGGGTTCGCCTCTGGGGCTATTCGATTCTCATTCAATTTGGCTTGCAAACGTACTACTTCGCGCACTCCTAATAAACACAAAGATAAGGATGCAACGTCACGTGGCAGGTTTGCATGTTGACGCTGCATCCCGGATGTGTATTTCAACTTGCGGTATTCGAAATGCAGCGCACGTGTTCTATTTGTCGCCTGTGACTACACGGTGGTCTAGGTCAAATGAGCGTCAATTTTCACAAATGGTGATAGTAAAAAGATGCTTGAACGACTTTCACGCAGTTCCGCGTGCTCCAAATGTGTTTTTATCCATGGTGAATATTTGAAGCAATCGCGTCCTGATTAATATTTAAGCATGATAAAAGGAAGCATCAACTTAATGTACAATGGATCACCCGTGTCTACAGGACTGTGTTCTACAAAGCCAACTTTTCATGATAATTCATCTTCTGTTTATGGTATCAGTACAATAATAAAACACTGAGTCAACAATGTCGTTCATGTATAGTTGCAAGGCAGAATGTTCTCTTGACAGCATTGTTCAACCAAAAGAAGCAACGAAGTGTTCATTTTAGACGTGACCTTCCGTATAGTCCTTCAGTTAAATATTTGCCGGCTTCTAGTCGTTTTGCCCTCTTCCCGTTTACAATGTCCCCAAACTATCTAGTTCTAGATCCTAGATGCGTCAGTCGTGGGATTTCACGCACCATACGATCTCTCTTTCAACACGATCGACTGCACGAAAAAAACGTGAAACCCGATAAAGTGATTCGGAATGGGAGAAGCACTATGGCTACATTTTTCTCGTATGGTTGGTGTTCATTCGTCTCGTCAATCATGTCAGCAGGGATGCACCATTTTACGGAGGCCCACCAAGGTGTCATGTAGTTGATGAACCCCTTCAGTCGCTGCGTTCAGAAACGTGCCTGTCGAGATATTGCGTCAAAATGAAAACGCACTGATGGAAATGATGTTTAGAACGTGACGATACCTTATGACAGTCATAGTCTGTCTCAAACGCTTCCGATTGGATATGGGCTGCAAGTTTGAATAATATGCGTGAAGTGTTTGAGCAAAGGAAGCTAGGAGGTAGATGACATGTACCCTTGCTACTTGCTTTTAGTGTGCCGTCCTGTAGCGCGTTCTTTTCTTTCATTGTTTTTCACTGTTTGACATAGGGCATATTATTCGAGTGGCCAGATAGGCGCTTTCTAAAAAAATAATAGCCGACACCAAATACTTCGTGTTTTAAAGCTTACGTTGGTCCTGCGGAGAGTTATCGCGCGGATGTCTGCATTCCATAAACTTGACACAATTCACTGGAACATTAAAAATTCTTAATTTAATCTGCAGCTGTATCGGCTTCTTCCGGCTCTAAATATCTACGAAAGGGGGTGAAACTAAGCTTTCCATAGTCAGAAATGACATTTTATGGACGAGTGCTATCTACTGGCAACACCCCATAGAAGATATTTATTTCTTGCTGAGTTTCAATTTGAGCACGGAGCTTCTGGCTAAATTTCTTCGGCCAGCACTGAGCGACATGCATCTAGCAAGCGTCATCTGACGACTTGGAACAAGGAGCAGAGGATGAGGAAGACGTTTGGCCGACGACTAGCTTTGTTTTGTAAATCACGGCCAGTGGAGAAAGACCGATACGAAGTCACCGGTCGCCTTAGTATCACACAGGCAATGCAGAGCAAATGCAATGTACACCTATCTCTATGCAGGTTGCATACGAAGTCATACGTGGCTTGGTGTTAAGCTCGCTTCGGCTGTTCGGCAAAATGTCGTCCAACTATTGATGAGAAAAGTTTCCACCAAATATTTTACCGCAGAAGTGCTTTTTTTTTTCCTCGATGACTGCCGCAGACTTTCACTTCACGGAAACTATGCAATTGCACGACATGGCTCGACACAGGACAGGTCACACAAGTTGAGTCAGCTTTACGCATAGCTATACGTAGTGCCACTACAGATGCGCCAGTCATCGCATGTGCTCTCAACGCAATTCCAAAAAAAGAAATTCTGCCTACATATTCTCACTACTATAACTACATGCCTTTAAGCTCAACAATCCTTTGGCTGTTTATGCTACTTTAAATCGAATAGCTTTCTCTTGTTCTATCGGCTACTTTTGTGCCTGAATGGGCGCCTTCGTTGCGGAATGGCAATTGCCGCTCATTGAAACGTTTGTGCTGTCGCACGAGGGGTCTCCAACATCTGAAGTCTTGATTCCGTAGTTGGTGGGTGCGCTGTGTCACCTTTCTCTGCCGCTGAAAATATCGTTGCCTTCTCGTACATGCTCCGGAAACGTACTCCTATTTCATGGACAATCTACATTTCGATTCATTATACTTAAAACCTGTTTGTGACTGCTTTAACTGCAACGGCACTCAGCGGTCCAAGCTTCCGCAGTAATGCACTTCTTCTTCATACTTCAAGTAGTTCCAAGATATTTTTACAATGCTTACTATCGGTCTATTTTGCGCGTTTCAGTGACAAAGTAAAGATTTCCTTTGGGTATTCTTCAAGCGCGTCCTTAAAGAGTTAGTTGGCCCCTGAACGAGTTAGCGGGGCATTTCGCGGTTTAACCGCGTGACACTGAGACTTCGCCGAATCACTCACCGTTCACGCACAGCTCGTGGGCGTCTTCCTCGCAGTGGCGCTGCCCCACCTTGTGCCTGCGCCTCCAGAAGATCCAGAACGAGCGCATCCGCTCGGCGAACGCTAGGAGCTTCGTCGCGACGCCGGAACCGAGCCGCCGCAGCGCGCTGCGTACGGCGAGCTTGCCCGTCGGCGGCGACCACGCCTTTCTCGCCGAACTTCTCCGCCGGCACCGCACGCTGACCGACGCGTGTGACAGCTCGTGGGACGCGTCACCCGGCAGTGTCACACTCTTCGCGGGCACACCTCACTACCGGCGAAGCGCGGGGCTCACAACCTCGGAAGCGCTCGCCGCTGAGATCCGCCGAGTTAGAAACGCCGTCGGTTCTCGTGAACCTCGAAGTGTGATGAGGCCCGAACCGTATTAACCTCCCAACAATCCTTGCGTCAGATTATTACGAGCGGGCTTCACCGATTTCAAACGGGCTTTCTTGTTTTGTTCACTTTATCTTCCCTCCTCGCACTTGAGTCCAGAGTCGGCGGCCAAGCGAACTCACCTCACTCGTCGGTCACAGCACCGATGCCTTACGCAACTCGCGACACAGCAAGCAGCCTCTGGCTGTTGCGCATGAAACACAAAAAAAGAAGAAAAGAAAGAGAAAGGAAAGAAGTGCTAGAACAGGCGAGTTAATGGCAGTGGTGCGCTAACGAGACCGCTGGGACGACGAGGCCGACAATACGTGCCGACGCTGCCGGCTTCCGCTGCGTCGCACCGCCGCCGCGGCGAGTGGATGAGGAAGGAGAGAACAAGAGGAGCAGCGGCGAAGCTCGGCGGCCAGTTTGACACATCGCAGCGAACGGAGCAACCTCGTTGTCACGTCCGCCGCAACTCGTGCGCGTGCGTGTGCGCGCCGCGCTTCAAACAACCGCGCGGTCCGTCGGACGCGGCGAGCCAGCGAAGGGAGGAGGAAAGAAGTTCGCTGCGCGCGCCAGGCGCGTCGAGCTTGCCACGCCTTCTACCCGCGACTGCCGACGAAGACGAGTTGCCGCGCCCCCAGCAGCAATACCGACCGCGCGCTCCCTCGCGGCCCGGTCCTTTCCCCCTCTTGGCTCCCTTTCCCAAACTCCCTCAACTAAACTCTCCGGCATCCTCCTTTCACTCTTTCCCTCGTTCGAAACATTCTCTTTCGCTCTTTTCCCACTTTCGCAACGACTTCCACGCGCTTTCCCTTATCGAGGTTCTCTCCGCATTTTCCCGCAAACCCTGGTGTCTGCTTTGTTTTAGTAACATTGTGCTCCGGGATGCTCCTGAGTTTTCTCTGTTTCATCACCGATGAGCCCGATATCGTCGCGCTTTTTTTTTTTTTTTTACGGACATTCTCTCCAAACAAGGCTTGTTGGTGGGCTGGTTGGTTCATGGTATGTAGTAAAATTAAAGGACTGCAAAAAAGGAAACGGACAAGACAGAACACCACAAACGCTCTTTGAAGAACGTTTGAATTGTTCAATTACGTCCGTGTCTTTTTTCGCGGTCTATTAAATTTACATGTCGTTCTCTCACTTCCACACCCTGGTCCCAGTAGCCCGCGATCTCAGCAGAATCCAAGAGCACAGCTACGATTTTTGAGGTCGCTCTGGCTGCTCTTTATTATAAGTTGTAGTAGTGCTACCAGTAGCAGTTGTAGTAGCGCTAGTAGTAGTAGCAGTAGCAGCAGGAGCAGGAGCAGGAGCTCGTCTAGTCAACTTCTCCAGCTTTCCCACTTCTTCTCACTGAGCTCAAGGGTGCCCGTCCGGGGTTCATCGTTCCTCTTTACCTTTATTGCGTTCAGCCTTTGCTCTCTCAGCGCTCCTCGCGCAGAGGAGAAAGTAGTTGCAAAGAGTGGGGAGAGAATTCCTTGTCGCGGACAGCGTTATTTTCGCCCAAGGCGAACACGTGAGCTATTCCGCGGCGCGGTAATGAACTTCACTCGCTGCGAAATCATCTTCCTTTTCTTTTCCCTATTGACCTCCTCCCATCTCTCCGCTTTCCCTGCTCTCAAAAAGATGGCGCTACCGTACGAACTCGGCGCCAAACTCCTCTTTCGCTTCGGTATAGTAGATGGCGCTCGTGCCATAGTGTTCCTTTATTCGTGTTCGTCCGCTAGCCGTGAACAGTTTTTAGCACTATTCCACCCCAACTAGGCCAGTGCGCCCTGCTCCTACACCAAGTGGCGTTGCCGAACCAATGTGCGTTAGATACGGTGTTGACTGGGTGTGTGATTAATCCTACAGATTCGCTTGGTCAGATGCATTTACATGGTCGAATCGGGTTAGGTCACCTCGAATTCTGACTCGCGTCCAAGCTAATGTTGGGAAGACAGCATAGTTCGCAATGCCGCCCCTAGCCCAAGCTTTCATCCTTGTCACCTTTATTAGAAGTTTTCAAGTTTTATGCATCACTTCAAAGAGGGGTCTTCTGCGCCTTCTTTGGCGTGATTGTGCCCTGCTTTCACTCAGTGCTTCTCGCGTGTTGGACTAGATAAAAATACTTACGCAGCAAAAACGAACATAGTTATAGAAAAATGCAAGGCGTCGTTGTTGAAAATTTAGATGCACTTAATACAACGAAAATGAACTCGGAACTTAAAAAATGGTTTAGCACAAGAAAAAGTAGTGGGCTGGTCGCTGTGTGCTTTTAATATTATCTTAGTTGCTAGTTATCACTGATGACGGCTGCTTGCACGTACACGAAGATACTGTCACTATGCTTAACTGTTTGCGAATAAAATGCTGATGCGTGTGTGTCACTTGCGACCTATCATCTCTGCCTATTTATCAATGCTTTACAGCCCCGTCTCCAGCCTATCATATCTAAGCACCACTTGTAGCACTTGGAAACGCCCAGCGCAGCTGACTAATAGGTTCCTAAACAATATAGTTTACCTTTCTCTGCTGTTCCAGCATGGGACAATTCCGGCGTCCGCGAACCTGCTGGTCCTTTCTTTGTAAAGCGTGCACCTCCACACAAATACCATTCCTAGAACAGAACCAACTTTACAGGAGCGAGAAAATTGTTTACATATTTAGGATGGGTTAGTATTTTTGTGGGAGGTTGTCCTTCTCCTGAAACTTTTTCCTGCTGCCAATTGATGTTCTTCACCCTTGTGGTAAATATTCAGAGAGAAACAGGGTATGATTTGTAAAAATAAAAAATAAAAGAAGATAAAAGGGTTATAAAAGGTAAAAGGGGACGCCGACCAAAAATAGTAAAAGAAAAGAAAGCAAGACGTTTCGGCTCCCATACGGAGACCTTGTTCACAATGAAAGTTATGAGCTTGCATTGTGATCAAAGCCCCCCTACGCTGACCGAAAACATTAAAAGAAAAGAAACCAAGAGGTTACGGCTGCCATACAGAGACCTTCTTCACAATGAAAGTTATGAGCTTGCATTGTGATCAAGGCCCCCGTATGGCAGCCGAAACCTCTTGGTTTCTTTTCTTTTAATGTTTTCGGTCAGCGTCCGTTTTACCCTTGACTGTGAGCAATCCCGACCAGACGAGTTTTCAACGAACTCATCATTTCAAGATGTGCTGACTTTACCAACAATGAGGTGTTATTGTTAAACTTAAGAAAACTATGAGGGAATAAAGATAAATTGGGATAACAATGCATGCAGGTTAGTCCCACGCCCTCACGCATACCAAAAGGTCAGAGCACGCCAGGAAGTCTACCTAATTTCTGAAACAGATGAACTGGTAGACAGCACGCTTATCTACATACAAGGTGTTTCAGAGAACTTAAATCAAGTATTAAAAAAACAAACAGGCTTTACGCGTGTCGAATTGGCGCAGTATTGTTCTTAGCCATGTGAAGCACTTCATGCTATTTTTTTCCAATCCACCAAGCTGAGTAATTAACAAACATCGCTTAATTAACTTTTTAAATAGTAACTATAACAAACAAATCGTCAATACAAAATTTGTAGCACTTCTTGAGAAACATCGGATTATTTAATCTATGCTAAGATAACTTCCCCGTTAAATTTTTTTTTCAGCCTTTCTTTAAAGTGCGCGAAAGTTAAAAAATACGAAGTGACTGCTGGCTAACGCGCCGTGCTTTTAATGCACTCAAATGTAAGTTGAATGAATTAGCAAACGCTGCTCTGGGCACAGATATAGATTGAGCAGGCTATCAGTGACTACAACGGACGTTTAGTCACAAAAGAGGCGTACCGTTCTAAGAAAAAAATTCCCCAATGAAAATGCGGCTGTCACATGCGAAGCAACATGGGACCAGAGGCAGCATGGTTTCTATCTCCGTCCTTCCCCACAGTATCAGCCTTGCCACCTCCGTAGTGTTTTTTCACTGGTCAAAAAAGAAAAATAAATCCCCGCGTTGCGTCAAATGGCTGCTTAAAAATGCTTACAGATAGAAGATATACATCTCCCTCTATTCTTCAGTGTGCCTTCCTACCTATGTGTCCATAGATGGATAGATGTACCTATCCTATATATCTTCATATTTGTCCATCCACCTGTACATGTATAGTATCTCCTATCCCTGCTCTGAGCAACGTGCAGAAGAAAATGAAATCGTTCGCATCTTCTTGCGCCACGCTCCACTAACATTGTTCTTTTCTCTGCTTGTTGTGACGCAACGTTTCTGAATTACCCGGCGCTGTCGTGTACATGACGAAGACCATGTTAATGGTTCGCGGGTTTCAAGAAGCAAGACTCACGAAGCTCGTGTACATACAATGCTGTTGAATTTATCAGAGTGAGCTTCCGTTCATTGCGGCGAGACGAGCGGTAGTCGTATTTTGGTTAACAGCCACGTAGAAGACGAAGGGACCGTGAGTAATTAGCCGAGGCTACCTCTAGTGCGCCTCTCCCCCTCCTCCCCCCCCCCCCGTCATGAAGATTTACGTTAGCGTGCTGTCGAGCAAGAACTCTCCTCCTTCCCCCGTCTCCAATTATACAGGCGTCCCGAATCTGGGTAATTGCTGCCAGACTGTCTCGCATGATGTATTCCAAACTTAATTAGATTCCTAGTCACCGCCCTTTAAGCGCTATCACGAGCACCAAGTAGAGCGTGATATTGTTAGGAAGAAGAAAAAAACGCACCTTTCCCTCGACAAGTCCTTGTTGCTGGCTTTGTACTCGAAGCATGGTGCTGATTCTATCGTCAGAAAACACCGGGCTTCAAGGGCCACTGGCAATAAAATTTTCCGCAGATTAACGCTTTATTAATGGCACATATGAATATTCGAAAAAGAATGCTTATTATCTGCCTGAGTGTGGAAAACGCATCAAGAATAAGCATAATCAAAGAACTGACTGGCTGAAGAAACTTTATTGAAACCGGCAAGAGGGCCTAGTCACGTGGCACCCGGGGCCCTTAGGTCTTCTGTGACCCCCCCCCCCCCCCCCCCGCTGAATGTAGCCGGCGGAAAGAGGGGTGTCTTCAGACGTATATGACACCCCCCCCCCTCCCTCACTGGCCCCTTGCACCCGGGGCCCACGGCCCCCCGCCCCTGCCCCCCCCCCCCTTGTTGCTACGCCACTGTCTAGGCCTCCTACGTGGGGACGTCGAGATGTTGCCCCTTCGCCGCATCGCAGGATTGCTGGGTCAGCCAGAGTTGGTCGTCAAGGTTGGAGCTACGCAGGGCAGCGTGCCATCTCGACGAGAGGGTCGTAGGGTTAGGGTCGGGGTATTGTTGTGTACAATCCCAAAGCGTGTGTGGAAGTGTGGCTGGCTGTGTCTTGCGGATGTGGCACGTGGGATTGGGGCAAATGTCTGGGTAGATCTTGTTCTAACGTTGTAACGAGGGGTAAGTATTGGTTTGTAGCAGGCGGAAAGTCGTACCCTGCGCTCGGGATAGTTTGTTGTGTGGGCCCGGGAAGGTTCTACATTCTAAGTTGAAGGATTATGCAAGATCATTGTAGTGTGACAGGCGATCCCTACCGGTGGGGCCAGCCTCCCCGTCTCCTGCGCGGTTAACTCGGCCTCGAGCTAGGGAGTGGGTAACCTCGTTGAGGTTAAGGAGGTGCGGGTGGATGGTGCCTACATGAGCTGGGAACCAGACGACTGTAACATGGTGGTCGGTTGAGCGGGGTGCTTGTTGCAAGATGCGCAAGGCTTGGTGTGAAATACGGCCGTTGATGTAGTTTATAACAGCGGAAGGGGAGTCAGAGACAATGGTATGGCATGTTAGGTCTAGTGTAGCTAGCGCGATGGCCACTTCTTCAGCTTCCTCAGCGTGTGGGGTTACTAGGCTGATAGCATGGTGGAGAGAGCCTCCACGCGGGATGACGGCTGCAAAGCGGGTACCGTGGGGATATTCAGCGGCGTCGACGAAACTCACACCGTCGTGGCGAGCAAGGGATTTGGTGAGAGCCGTGGCCCGTGCAGTGTGGCATGCACGGTTGTATTCGGGGTGCATGTTTCTGGGGATAGGGTCGGCGTGAATCCAAGCTCGTATGGTGGAGGGGATCTGGTGCTTATGGCCGTGTTGATGGTGGTAAGTGATACCGAGCGAGGTGAGGATATGGCGGCTCGTAGCTGCGAGAGTGAGTCTCACCAGTTGAGAGCGGCGTTGGGCCTCGATGAGCTCGTCCAGTGTGTTATGGACGCCTAGTTGAAAAAGGAGGTCAGTGCTGGTGCAACCGGGGAGGTCGAGGGCATAATCAAACAAACGAAAAAAAATGTGTATTGCGGAAGCTTTTCTTTTAGCAGTGGAAGAAGAATACCAGGCAGAAAACTGGAAATTGGCTTCACCTTAAGTCACCTACGGCTTCGCTTGGAATTTTTACATACAGCTCTAGTCATATGTCAGCCATAGATGTACATTTCATTTATTTTACCTCTGGTGTGTAACACCACTGAGGCCGGAAACCTCGAATTGGTCTGCCTCTTCTGCACGACCTTTCAAAAGAAAGCGAGTCGCGCGCCAGACTTGTTCCTCGTCCAGCGTTCCTGCTCTAAACCAACAGATGACGCTTGCTGCCTGCCATTCAGTGTTGGCGAAGACATCTAGCCAGAAAGCTTGTCCTCAATGCCGAAACTATACAAGAAAAAAAACGCTGGTACGTTGGCTGCAGGTATACTTATCAATGAAGGGTTAAAAGGTTACTGAAGAGAACCACTACATAATCGCTTCAGACCAATAAAGATTTATTTCTAAAAAAAATATTTTTAACACCGTCACTTGCGATGTCGATCACCAAAAGAAAAAGAAAGAAAAGCAAACTTCCATTTTTTTTTATTTTCGCCTCTCCGACTCTAGCGTCGGAACATCAGTGCGACGTCAGAAATGTCATTTCTACTGTTTTCAAAACTCACCAAATTCAGTCTTTGGCTAAGGTACAATGTAATCCACCATTACAGACAAACGATTAACGAGGCCGGAGCACATGCTGCGTAACACCTTACGTATTTGAGAGTTGGCTCGGGAGCGTCAAGTCTGCGTCGCCAACCGTATTTCTTTTTTTTTTCATCGTTTCTGACGTATATAGTCTTCTCTGACAGTGCAAGTCACTTTGCTGGTATTTTAAAAGGGTAATTTACAGATACAGCTTAACTATTCTTCCTCTTTTAAATGTATTTCATAAGAGCCTCTGCTTGAAATTTTACGATTGTAATACTTGTGTGGACGCATCATCAAAAGTTCTCCAAAGTAGATGTTTTTAATATGGACATTCAAAAGGGAACTGAAATACAGGAGGGCGCCAATATTATTCGCCCGAAATTATGCAACATCCTCGGGCGCCCGAAGGAGTAATCTCTGAGATCGGACAATAGTCCCCGCCGGCTCAATATCGCCGAGGCCGTCATCTGGGATCTACGTGGTATCCGATAACTATACCAGGTGCTTGCGTTGTCTGCTAACGTGCGATACAAAGGTGTGTAGTTGCTAGGTTAGGTTACGTTGGACCGATCTTGCCATGGACGACGCAGTGGGCCAACAAACGGCTGCGGCTGTGTTCTACACAACACTGAATTTCACGGTTACCTTCCCCTCCTCCCCCCGCACCCATGCTACCATCCTTACAGCTTTGCAGATTGCACCCCGCATTATCTTTTCTTTGTGATCGATCGTGTTTTCTTTGTGTGTGTCCTGAAATTACGCAGCCCAGCATCGCCTCCTCGACAAGAATTGTTTTCTCATCTTCCTAGCCTCCACCAGTGGTCGTCATCACTTTACATGGTTGAGTCTACAATTCAAGAAAAATAAAAATAAGAAATGAGGAAATAGGGTAAAGACAATGTAGGAGAAAATTCAGCCAGTAACAAATAAAAGCACTTTGTTCCTGAAAGAAAACAGGGTTATTCCTGTTGCGTTACATTGTCTGATGTGACTATTATTTTTCTATCTGTTACGTAGGCGCACGGTCCAGGCATACGTCATCTGCTACACACAAGCGCCGTCTGCTAAACACAACAGCGGCGTTGATGGTGGTGAAAAAATAAGTCCGAATGATGCATGCAATTACGCACAGTTCCAGTGTCGTTCTGATATTTTAACTGACGATGGGTTGACGCCCAACGGTTCCCACTTTCTCAAAGTCCTCGTCTTCCACCAACGGTGCAGCGTGCTTCAGTTGTGTCACAGGCTCCCCCTTGCTGTTTTGTTTTGATGCAGAAGACCTGCGCCACGACATGACGTTGCGCTCCACTGCGTTGCGCAACCAAGTGCTTCGCTGACGTCACCGTCGGAGATCGACGCCGCTCATGTCACTTCCGCTTAGCTTGCAGCCCTGGAAGAGGAATTTCCGTAAGACACATAGTGAACACAAGGTGTCCAGCCTGCCTTATTATCTGAATCCGGTGACAGTGACCGGCAGCTGCTGGCCTTGCCCGAAAGAAAAAGGTGGGGGGGATCGCGTTTCCGATGGAGGGATTGATCCTCAGTCTCCCACGCTCACCCGATTCTCTAACCGTTAGGCTACGGCCATACGCCTACCTCCCTCCTGCCAACGTCACGTATCTCTTTTGATACGACTGGCGCAGACACCACGTCTCCTAGCACGTTCGCGAGAGAAGGCGCTCGTGCGTACAAAAGGCGTGCACGCGCCAATTCACATTAGACCATACCTACCGTACATTATACAATTCATAAACTCCCGCGAGAGGAGGAAGATAGCAAGCACTTTTCTTTTTCAACGCTTGCCCTAAGCACACGTTTTTCTTTCTTTAAGGGGTACGTGCGCACTTGAGCAATCAACACGTAACTCTACACGCTGCACAACTAGCAGCGGAAAACTTTAAGCAGCAACTACTGACAAGCAGCTAACTGTTTCTAGATCACATTGACTTTTCTTTCAGCGACTTCGCTGTTGCCAAATTGATCTGCTTCGAGAACTTGCCGGTGTAACGTTTCTCAAAGGAAATTTATACCCCATCTTTATCTTGCATTCTTCCACCACTAAAAGATTTGCATCAAGATCTATACGCGAGTGCCGAGACTGACGTTCGGTACATATTCGCAAATGGGGTAATTTCTTTCGTAAAACATGATGCAACGTTCGTAACTTTGTAAAACGGACCCAAATTCTTAAAGATATAAAATATTTGGGGAATTCGGCAGGTATCCGTAAGGCGCACGTGCCCTCGCACGAGAAGTTTATAGCGTTCAAACGTTTATATACGCCGTAATCAGTGGTGACACTGGGTCGCCGTTCTCCGCCGGCTCGTTTGAGAGTTGTGGCGCGCGTTCGTCGCCCAAGTTTACTGCGTGTCTCTTGTAGAGACGAGCTGTCTCGACTTGAAGGTTTACCGAAGCTCCGCTTACATCGATTGCCACAGCGATTCCCGTGGGATCTGAATAACATATACTACGAATAGCATTCTTGGCACTACCAGGTCAGTTTTATTTCCGACTATGTGGATGTCTAGCTATTTCACCCCCCCCCCCAAAAAAAATCGCATACCGATCCCTGGAATAGTGCCGCACGGAAATGTGGGCCGACCCCGAAGGTAGCGTAGTCTAATATGTGGGCCGCTCACGTGAGTGTGCGCCATTGAGTATGCGCCGCTCTTCAATGAATTTTTGGACCCATACTTGGATATGCTGTCTGCCCCTGGGCAAGTGCCACTTGTTATTGGTCATGGGCCATGTGCCGCTATTCAATGAAGCTCTTTGACACCAACATGGATGTCTGTGCTGTGTTCCACTACGTATGCATAGACTTCACGGCCCAGCCGCCAGACGGCGCATAGTGCTCGGAGCAAAGCGCGAAAGAGGATTCCGGCTGCAGCACACGCCTCACGCGGGACACGTTTCGGCTATTGGCAGGGTTGGATAGTGATTGCAGACGGACTCAGCCCGAATTTTTTTTCCTCAGTGCCTGCTCGTAGGACAAGGCGCGCTTCAAACCGCAACGCTCCTTTACACTCTTTGAGGGCAGCTACGTGCAGCACACCAGTAGAGGGCTACCGCTCACGCACCATGACGTCAGCGTAGCCCAGCGCAGCTCGGCGGAGGTCGCAGTCCTGGAGGCTGGCGTTCGTCAGCGTCGCGTGGCGGAAGTTGACGCCGTACAACACGCTTCCGTCCATATTGGCGTCCGTCAAGTTGGCCCCTGCACCGGTAAAGAGGGCAGGACGCTGTCGGTGCTACGAAATGCGCCCCCCCCCCTCCCCCCGCGATGAGTGTATTGATTGCGGGAGCTTTTTTTCCGCAAAGCATGTATTGCTCTCGCGCTGTTACTTCCCGTTGCAGCCACGTCGTTGTATACTTGGAATTTCGTCTGCTTTAATACCGTTTGTATTGATCAAGTTTATTGCTATAACAGAACGTTGTAGCGTGGTGAAGACGATTTAATGGTGCAGAGCAAACGCATTGGAAAGTGTCGAATTCGGTGCTCCTGTCTTACTCCGTGGTCTGTACGACAATGTCACGTCCTTGATTTTCCAATATTCTTTTTGTTAGGGCTGCTGTGACTGAGTAAAACTTTTTGAAAGTTGCCAAGTATAAACAATGGTTTCTTTCGAGTAGGATGTAGTGCATCGTTGCCTATAAATTAACTAAGCTTCAGCACGTGCCATCAAAAATTCATGAAGTCGTTCCGAGCTTGTCAGGGAACATCGAAGCGGCGACACCGACCACCATTCTTGCGTATCTTGTGGCTTACCAGGTGCCTTCTCGCGGTAAGAGCAGCTTTTGTAGCATTGCAGAACGACGTACTTTACAAACAGAGCAAGCGTTTGTCTTTCTCTTTAGCGTACCATTAAAGCCGCACGGACACCATATTTCGAGTCATTTTTTTGTCCTATAAAAGAAGGTCCGGTACCTCTTAACCCCAGGGAAAATACTGTAAGCCTCACAGTGCCCTAAATAATTTATAAGAGCTTTACTACAGCCAGTTTCGGTTTGATTTCTACTGTGTTGTGATAAAAGGAGGGGGGGAGGGGGGTGGTTGTCAAGACGTAAATGCGGTCAGGTCGATGCAGGCCGTTGCGGCGTTTTGACACGTAAGAGCGCACGAGGCGAACGAGCGAGTGTCAGTACGTCACAATGTCCTGCTGCCACGTGACCACAGAATTTGTCATGACGTCACAACAGAGTATCCTCCGGAAAAACAGAACCAAAAGTACCTGCTGAAAAACAACTATGTACAATTATTCACATAGTTCCGGGGCTTGGGCGCATTCTTTTTCGAGAATGTAGAGGTCTAGGGAAGTTATTTTAACGCATAACAATGAATTAGTCAAAACTATCACTCCAGTATCCCTCTAGGCCACATTGCTAGCATCTTAAACGCCTGCAACTCACATTGGAGGTCGGCGTTCTTCGTAGCCGGGCCGTTCGGGTCCCCCATCTTGCAACAACGCAAGTCCGCACCTTCCAGGTTTGCCTTGATCATCTTAGCTCCGAAGAGCTGAGCCCCCTGCGACGTAGAAGCAGGGTTTCGTGAAAAGCAACAATACCCGCAGTGCTTAGTGCACGCCTAGAGGTCTTTTTCTCATAAAGCACTCCTAAAGATTACAAGTCGGTCTCCGCGCGCCTGCTTATAGGGACGACGCTTAAGAGGAAGCTTTAGCTCGGGTTCGTTTCTACATTCGTTTCTCTCGACAACCACTGCACCAAATTGGACAAGGTTTGTTGAATTTAAAAGAAAAAGTTAAAATATAGTGACTGTTGGTCTTGGATTTTTTATTTAGGTCATACGTTTTTTATTAAAAATTGGCAAAAATCGAAAATATTCAATAAACGAAACTATCAAGTCTACAACTCTGCAACTCAGCAACCAAGAATGATAATACAATTCTGTTAACTGCATCTAATAGCACATCTCAAGCGCACAAAGTTGATATGCTACACATGAATCTCAAAAAATAATTGGTAATATGGAAATACTGCTTTTGCAGAACCCTTGTAAACAACGTAACTAATTACGTAAGACATAAATTCACATATCGAATTTGTTCGCTTTCAGTGATCTAATGGATGCCGCTTACAGAACCGCGATACTTCTTCTTGATGCAGGGCTATGAATTTGAAAACTTCCTGCTTTCATTATTTTTTCAATTTTCGTATTTTTGAAAATTCTTGTAACAAAATTCAGGACCTAAATCGAACTTCCGCTTCCAGCAGTCACTAGAATTTAACTTTCTCTTTCAAATGCAATAAATTTCATTAAGATTGGTTCAGGGGTTAACTCAGAAAATAGTTTTTGCGTTTTACATGTATTTGAATACGCGGCGTCGGAGTTCGGCCCCAGCTAAAGCTTCCTCTTAAGCCAGAGGGCACAGAACTGTAGCCTGTCCTTAAGTGTACTGCAGTTTGCGGAATAACGGATTACCCCAGAGACATTTGCGTGAACGGCCGCGTTAGTGGCGGTCCTTTTGTGGCACGGAGCACGAACATTCAAGCTCCAATTGATTCGAATAATAGGACATTGAAAGTAAAATATTTAGAGCGCACAATTTACAAAGACACAGAGGGAGACACAAGAGCGCTTACTCACAACTATTTTATTTTCGGAAAGATACGGAACATGTATACCCAAGCTATCAGTGCTGAGCATGTGCAACAAGATTTGTCAGTATAAACAGAAAGAGATTAAGAACAGATTAAAAAGGCTCAACCTGTATGAATTCGTACCAACTCGCCCAACTATCAGTTCTGCTATAGGACATTGCTTTCGCGACATTTTTATTCCGATAGCAAATATATCGTCACTCCAGGTCCATTTCTGTCATCGCCGTCGGCGTTGGCGTCACCGTGATGCTGCGCAAAAAGTCCAAGGGCGATAACGCCGTCGCCGCGGGCCGTATGCTGTACGTGCGAGGGAAAGCGTGCGAGGGTAGGCGACGATCGCGGCTCCCTCGTGCGTGCGCAATGGAGGAAAGCGGGGTGGTAGCGCGCCGTCCTGCGTCGCGCGCGAGGGCGCGAGAATAACGCGCGAGGCACGCAAATAACGCGACCACAAATGTAACGCGAGGGGGCACTTCAGGCCTCTCAGAAAAACAAATGCTGCAGATCCAACGAGTTGGAATCCACGTAAATCGAAGCTTCGTGTGAGTGCATAAAGAGTCGGAACACGAGTTTGGGTATTTCTGTTCTTTTTATTTTTCTTTCTTTCCTCCGCACGGCTGCGCCCCCGCCGCGGATGCGCGGAGCCTAGCGCCATCTGGTGGTAGTAAAGGAATTCATTGGTGGTGGTCTCGCGTGCGTCCTGCGCTGTGATTGGTTGGTCTATTCGGCTAGAGAACAGTCCCGCATCACTCACGATGGCCACAACCCGGCGAGGTTTGCAAAGAAAAACTTCGCTTTAAATATGTATTACAATTACAACGCGAAGTGATGCCACAAAGGAACAGAAAACGACAAATAAAGGGCGGATGCCCGTAGGACTTTATTCCTCGTTACTGGAAACTTCTATCGCAAGATGAAGTAAAAGTATGAGTTCTGGCTTTTTCGTCACTGTCGGCGACAACGGCTTCGTCCTCCGTGACACCCACTTAGGTTTTTGGACAAACATTGCCTCAGGGATCCCCGCGTCACGGTCTAACACGGCAAAGCCTTTTACGGACTGCGTGGTGACGTACCGCGCCACTTCGAAGACCACTCGCTTCACACATCTGCACAGCTCCGCCAATCGTCTTGGTAACGGTTGCGACTAGTACGCCGTAAGCACACTGAATGCGGAACCAGCAACGTTCTAAATCAGGAGAAGAAAGGTGGCGCAAACTGCGCAGTGGCAACTGCCACCTTCTTGCTCTTACGGAAGGTGAAGTAGCACAGGCTGCGTAGAGCACGGTGAGCACGCGAAAGTATTTAAAGAAAGAGAATAAAAGAACCCGAATGTAACAGGAGGCGCGTTACGAGGACAACATTTTTGAAGAAAAAGAAATCGCGTTATATTCGTGCGAGTGCGGTATTACGAGAACCAGTCACAGGCAGGCAGGACTCGCCTCGAAGTCGGAGTGGGAGAGATTGGAACCTTCGAAGTTGCACATGGTCAGGTTGGCCCCCCTGAAGTCGACGTGCTGCAATTCCAGCAACGACAGGTCGGCCCCCGATAAGTCTTTGTCCTGCGCATAACCAGAACGTCGGGATCCCTCTGTTAAAGGGACCGCATAAGGGACAGAAAAAAATAGTAAACCAATCTAAAATAATAAATCATGCAGTGACTCGAAATGCGTAAAGAGACACTTTTGTCAAGAACTGTTGCCGAAAGGAAGGGACCGACTTCAATGATGGACATAATTAACGCCACATAATTAACGCCAGTATGAATGCAAAAGGCTATTTTATTACCGCAGTGCAGCGTGTCTGGATGAAGACAGAGAAGAACGTACAAACCGATCGCTACTTTCAGCTACAAACTTTTATTTTGGAACGTGCTCAATATATTACATAACCGGGCGATCGAAAACAAAAACAATGTCAGTACTTAGAGACCAGCATCGAGGAACCGATACGTCTCCAACAGGGTAATCACAACGTGCTGTAGGTCAAGGGCTACAGCGATAACTCAAGAAACCGCGTTTATTTTTCCGATAGCGCCACTGAAGACATGAACACACTTTTTTTTTCATTAGCCTCATGAGTTTCTTTTGTAATTCTGCTTCGCGCTCGAGTCAAAATAGCTTCTTTTTTTCAAAGACCGGTCCCAGTAATGTCTGAGACCGGTCTGGGACGGTCTGAGACCGATCTGGGTCCGGTCTGTGACCGGTCCCAGACCGTTTCTTAAATGGCCTAAAATAAATGTTGTGGCACTATAATGATGTTCTTTTAACCTCTAATTAGCCCAACGGCCTCTCTGACTAATACACGCACGTTCGCGCGACAAAGGTATTGAATAAACAACGTCCTGCATGCAGTGCACAAATCACGCGGTGCCTTGCGAAACAAACGGTCATCTCTTTATTTATTTATTTTTTTTGTGTGCGAATTCCCACCTTGCAGAGCCTGCGCTATCATTGAGGAACGGAAAAACTGCGTCCACACCCGACCTTTTCTCTATCCTTTTCAGATTATGCTAGACACTATATGTATAACTTACGACGGCCGCCTACTTTCCTTTGGCAGTGCTATTGCACCCATTGCAATTGGCCCCGTACCCTCCACTGCCAAGTTCAACAGCCTCAAGGGGTAACCCGAATAGACCGGACGCTTGGGCTTGCCTCACGAGTTTCTTTCAACCTCGCGGGCACATGATTTCATCAGATAATTATAATGACAAGATTGTATTACAACTCGCGTTTGGATGAGAACGGAAATACTGGCTTATTGTCTCTGGGTTCGTAGAACCGATGCACACTTCGTGATAACAAGTACACATCTAAGTCTGAAAAAATTTTACGGCAATGTCCATATGCACTTCGTGCCGTTAACACCAAAACGGACAAAACATCAATATACCTGGTGGAGGTTTTCGCGAACTCGCAATTTGCAGCACTCCTACATGTCCTTTGCTGCACATTTAAAACTCACCTGGAAGCTTATTCGCATGATTGACACTTTGCAGAGGGCCCGCAGAACGTCCTGCCGAGTCATAGGACCGGGGCCTGCCTGCGCATATATAGCGAATGCATATATATATATATATATATATATATATATATATATATATATATATATATATATATATATATATATATATATATATATATATATTACTACACACTACTATAGGTGGGGTGTAGCTAATCAGGCTAATGTATACTTTGGCTTACCTTCATCATACGCTCGATATCCGGAATCAGTGAATCGACTCCAAAGAACTTCGCCTCTTCGATTACGCCTGTGGGTGAGGGAAGGTTGCGCCGTATTATAGTCGGCATTTACCAGCTACACTACTTAAGACACTCGACAAGAATCTCAGCATGAAAGTTCGAAAATTCCATCCACCCGAGCGTATAGGAGGACGCTAAAAAGAATCCCCTATACCGGTATTCAGAAATAAACATTCGCCATTGAAGATAAACTCGTCTTGAATCTGGAATGGAACCTCTGACCAACACCTCGCAGGTGCGGCTATCGTACTATTGCGGATGGCCAGGAAGATAGAAAATCGCAGAGCGAGGCCAAATAAGTGGACAACTCGAAGCCAAAGGAAACCAAATAAGGCAAATCGGTTCTGCGGAAGCTCGAAAGGTGGAGGTAGGTTCATGAAAGGGCAAAATTATCATCTGTCCGCCAGTGGTGCTATCTGACAAGCTTTCCTTGTGAGAAACCCGTGTCAGGTTGCCTTTGCAGCTTCGTGCTACATTCGGATGGATCGGGAGACTCGGGAGATGAATCTTGTGGCATAAGAACTCTCTCACTGTGTCGGCGGATATTAGATTTGTCGCAGGGTGCCAAGGAGGGCCAAGAAACAAGTCTTTGTAGGGCTCGTGCATCTCGGTCTATTTTTTCAGTGTTGTCACAAGACTATACTAACAGTTTGTGTATTCATCAGACAAAATGATATAAAAAAGAATAAACAAAGTAGACAAGCGCAGGCAGTGCGTACTGAATCATTCGCTCGGTTATTAAATTGTGGCCCTTAACTTAAGTTGCTTTTGCGCCAATAAATACGATTCGCCTAACTCATAAATATTGGCCCTATAAAGCGCTCACCTTTGTTTCGGACTAACTACATATACATCAAACAAAAAAAACGAAAAAGATGGTTTGGTGATAACATACTTATAATTGTAAATATTTGCCGAGAATGTTCAAGTAGTAATTGTTTTGTAAGCTATCTACAGGTGAAACTTCACTTCGATATAAAAAAAATCTGGCAGAGCGGCATCATCTCAAAATGGAAACCCACGTTATCGCAATTAGCATTTGAGTAGTGCTGCGTATGTAATTTTCAGATGGTAAATTTATTATTCCTAGAGATAATAATGATTACGCTTATGTTTTGTAACCCTGGAGTGTTTTTTGTTCAGGTTCAATAAATTGCTTCCTAGGTCAGACAGCAGCCAGAAGCAAGTAGTTAATTCGGGCACACACCCAGTAGCCCATGTCTGCTTGTCCAGCCGGCGGGCCGATCCGACGAGACCCGACCAACCGACCGACCGACCGACCGACGGGCTGACAGATACGAGCAGACATTGGGAGAGTGGGACATTGCAAGGTGAAAATGCGTTAAAATTTTACACTTGGACAGTCCTAATCGGCTTCACGCACCGAGAGGTGAAACCTTTTCGTCCAGCAGCAGCCTGCCGTGCTGGAGGTAGTCCAGTATCGGCGCGGCGTACGTCGGGCACCGGTCCAGCATGTACGCTCCGTAGCGGTCTTTCTCCTTCAGGCACAGTCCGCCGTCCACGTCTTGGCTGTACAGGCAGCCGAACATTTGACGAGACTCGCCGCGGAACAGAGCTTCCCTGAAGAGTAGGAGAGAGAGAGAGAGAGAGAGAGAGAGTGCTCTTTAGTGAATGCTGGAGAGGTTCCCCCGGGGGACACGTCTGACATGCTACTCCGGATGGACCGGATTGAAAATGAAACGATACGGGCAGTTCACAAAATAGACACACGACATACACAAAAAAAAACCTTTGAGCCGGGACACGTATTTGGCCCGTAGACTATAGCACGCCCTGCGCATCTCACGCAGTCGAGGCACTTTTGAGTTTCCTTAGAGACACCGGCCTCAATGAGAGGCTTTAATGGAGTGTTGAGTGTTGCGTTTCATTGAGTGAAAAGCCGGTGTGCCTGCTTGGAACTATATGCAGAAGGATGCCTTACTGGGCGAACTACTATTCCATTCTTGAGGGGCGAGTAGCGCGATAAAAGCTAATACGAAGGCGAGCAAGACTCACACAGCGATGATACGAAGCCGAGTAAAACCTTCGTAAAATAGTGATGCGCTTGAAGGCAGATGTTTGTTGCATTGGGGATAACTAGGCAGGGGTTGTAGTTTTATTGCGTAATTCCGTAATTAGAGAGAGACATAGCTAGAGAGAGAGCGAGAAGCAACACTTATTTAAGGTTCAGGTAATGTGGTCGGAGTAACCATTCCATGACCCCAGTGGCCGCTACCAGGTCCTGGGCTCGCTGGATGAGCTCCAGCAGGACTGGAGGTCTAACGGGGAGCAAGACGAGAGCCCTTAACCAGCACATCTCATGGGGCAGAATACGTAGCTCTATGAACCATGAAAACATGCAGAAGATACAACGAAAGATGTTCTTAACATCCGTTTGTGTGGCGTTGTCCCAGTTTTACCTGTGAACACTAGTAACTTGAGCTGGGGAATGGGGCTGAACCTGTCGGCCTGTTCACAAAGTTTGTTGCATTTCAGTAGGTTTCTAAGTTTAAAAAATTGCATTAGAACTTTTGGCACAACGATGGTTTCAATCGATGAAATTTACTAAGAGACCAAGCTTATCAATTGAAATGTCCTGATAAAATCGTAGCACAATCTGGAAGTAGCTGTTTGTTTTTATTACTGCATGTGTACTAGTACAACCTGTCCAGTTTGTGTGCATGTGCCGACCGATTGCAATAAATCTTTTTCACGGAACTGAAATTAATAGCATGTTGTCCAATAATCCCAACGCCCTTTTTTTTCTGTAAATTTGATAGCAATTATACAAATCGTCAGCGTCTCCATCACCATGCTGCCAGGATATCGACGCAGCCGAATGGCCGCACCGTCACCCTCTGTTGAGTAGGTGGTGTCCAAAACCTGGCGTGTACGACGTGATTCCGTCTCCAGCAAGCGCTTCCGTCGCGTGCATCCGGCAGAAGCATCGCCTTCTGGATCCGTGTCTCTCTTTCAGAGGACGCCGTCTCTGAGGCGTGGATTTGGACACCACCTATTGTCTTTGCGACGGAGCCAAGGCAGCGTCTGTCGCTGCTGGCATGAGCGTTGTGTGCACGGATGCTGAACGGCCGTGTACATACCGCACCCTGGTGTACAGGATAGTCTGAGCGCAGTGGACAGCGAACTTCAACCTGCGAACGCCGACAGGTGGTGTCACGTAGTCCAGTATATGGCCTCCGAGATCACCCCCACGCGCGTTCGCACGCGGGGGTGTTCTCGGAGGCCATGTCCATTGTCGAGTTGCGAGGCCCGCAACGCCACCTGCGGCACTCGTCACGGTAGTGATGCGAGACACGTGGTAGCTGCTAGGGCGCTGGCGCTACTGCGAGGCAGCAGTTGTCTCGCATGCTGTGTCCAGCCAACGGGTCGACCACGCCTATTGTTAGCACACCGTCCAAGGAGCTCCCGCGCAGCGTTGATTTTTGCTATCGCGGTGAATGCTTCGCTATTCGGGCGAAACTGCCACCTAAAAATTAATAGGAAGCAAACTTGGCCAACTAAGGTATTGTATGATACCACACATGGAGCCGAGTGATTCACCTTTCGAGTTGGGAGAAACATTGCAGTGGTGTGTAGAAGCTCGTGTTGCCTGTTTCGTAACCAAAGAGGTTAGACAAAACATTTTATAGCCTCCTCGACCGTATCTTCCATATGGTGCCCTGCTGTTGCCATGCCTCTTAAAAGTCGTATAATCAATTCTTGTAATCAAATTTTCGTAAACAAGACGCTTTCCAGCAAACGGCCTGTGTCATCGTTTGCGCTTCCAGACAGCGGGAGACCACCTCCTGAAGTTAACAGTGAAAGTCCCTAGGCGTATTAGAGAGTCGGAGCTCACACGTGCTGTTCTAGCTATGCGGGCATAGGAACCACAAATACAAGCACTTAATGAGTATGTACTGACAACGCTTGCCTTCAGAACACTATTTCAATTATTTACGCGGTACTCGGTTCGTTATTACAAGTAGAAGATAAGAAAGGCCAGTCAAAGTTGCGTTCTTTGAATTTAACACCTAAACACCTGTGCTGGTAGACGTAAGTACGATGACGTGGATTTCAAGCTGCTTTCTTGTATATTCGGCGATTTCAGTGCCGCAGAAGTTCAGGAATCTACCTAATTTTCGTAACCTTCTCTTTCAGAACACAGTGTAGTTTAACTTTGCCGCTGAAAAAGTTGTCTGAGAACGAGCGGACGCCGTCGCAATTTATGACGTCATGGCAAGCTGAGGCAGAAACCACGAGGTGTTTTCACAGATGGTCTCGTATCTTACATGCAGATTGGCAAATCATGATTTGGTTGACGGGTTACAACACGAGAACGGGCCGCGTTTTCTTTTTTCTTTTTTGTTTTTTGAACAACGTCCACTAGGTCGTGCTTCATAACCCACTATGCGCTTTTCAAGACAAAATTTTCACAATTGGATATCTTTTTTTTTTAATCCGAAAGCCAGATATGCCCCATTACGCTAAAAATCCGTCTACGTGATCAAAAGATGGTGTCAGAAATGGTAGATGTCGCACAGAGCAAAAACAGGTCAAGAAAGCTCGTAGTGAGGTCAAATTTCTCAGGGATGTTCCTGTAAACCAAAAAAAAATTAATGATTTCCTAAAGAAGATTTGGTACATTTTGGTCTCGGCCTGAATCGCACCCGGGCCTCCGGGGTACAGGACGAGCATGCTTCCCCGACACCATTGCAGATCCGTGGTTCTGGCTGACCAAAGCCGTGCCTAGTGTGTGCGTAATTTGGCACGTGACGGCACATCCAATTGGGAGGATGTTGCACCGCGTCATGAGTGTAAAAAATGAGCGCGTTCATGACGTTCCGAGGTCTGCAAACGGCCTAATGCTTTGACATTTTTTTTTTTCTTTTTTCATGTTTGCAGGTGTCTCACAAAATAACAATCACGCACCTGGTGGTGGCGAAGTACTGTCCGCCCACGTTCAGAAGAAGCCGCTCCGAGTCACCAGGTGGCGCAGACAGCAGCGGCATTGGTGATACTACCATAGAGAAAGATACTACACCAACGAGAACTACGTACAAAAACAGAAAAGGAAAGAAGAGAGACGAGAATTGCAGAGGTTCTCCAACCTGTGGCCTTTATTTCTAGAGCGCTGAAGCATTCGGCAATGCGATCTATAAGTTCGTGGCAATTTCAGAGGGGAGCAACATGGAAAAATAAGCTAGTTGGTTGGCGTTTATCTCGACAACCTATTTAAAGCGTAACGAAAAGACGAGACCGAGAGGCCTGTCTCTTCTTTTCGTTGTGCTTTAACAAAAAAGTTCTCAACTTAATAGTCCGGTGGCAAAAGCACCGCTCTAGCTCCAACTAAAATATAATTTTGCTGGAGACCTGCGTTTCCACGTGAAGATCATTCCTAAAAAAATATTTTCGGCTTACTGCGTTTTTGTTGTTGCTAATGGTTTGCAGAAAAATCGTATTTAATGGCTCCGATTGTTCATTATAACGCTTGGCATGATAGCTGCCTTTGATTGCCAATAAATTTGGATTTTTTTTTGTTGCCTAGGTCTCACCCTCATTACAAGAGCACTGACAAGAGCACTGACTAACAAACTTTGAAGGCTAGATATTTTTTATACTACATGCTCCGAAAGTGACTTACGTGCCATGTTTTAAACTCCACTCATTGCGACGGACACAGACGAAGGCAAATTTGCGATTTTTTCCGCGAAACTTCAGCAAGCACACAGCAGCGGCACACGCAAATGGCCGCCGCATCGAGTAATTTAGATCAAGCTGTACTATTATTCCATTTGCCACAGACAATTTTTTTAAATTTGGTGTAGCCAAAAAAAAAACAGCCTATATGCTACGTCCACGGGGACGAAAGCTTACAGCCCTTTTTCTCCAATTTCACGTTTAATTTGGCGTAGTTGTCGTTTTAAGATATTCGAAGAACATTTGGAAAATATTTGCATTTATGACTAGTGACTATTCAGTTCGAATACTGAATCGAATAGTACACTATTCGGTTCGTTACTCGAAAGTTTCAAATATTAGCGCACTCCTTTACTTTTCTCTTCAACGACAGTAGTAAGCTCCCAGTCAGGATTTGGTAAATTCTGCTCTATGCACTTCAACCCGTCTTTATTCTTCTGTAAATTTCCTTCTCATGATCAGGATTCCCTCTGAGTAAATTACCTAGTTAAACGTACTCCTGCACAGACCCTAGAAACTGTCTGGCGATGCTCAATTCGTTGTCCCCTTGCTATGTTGTTGAACAATGCTTTTGTCATAATGCAGAAAACCTCAGCTTCCTGTCGTTCTAATACTTTTGTCTTCGGCATATTAATAATAAACCTTACTCTTATACTTTCTCGGTTAAGGTCCACAATGCAATTCATCCCGGTGTTGTTGAACATAATTACATAACATATTTATCAGTAACATCTCTACCTATAATACCTTTCCCATCACTCAATTACGTACGCACCACCACTTGAATGCTAGTCGCATTAACGTGGATAATCCTCCCCAAAGGACATCTTCTGAGCGGATCCTTTTCTTGACATATTCGTCGTCGAAAAACCTGGACTAATCGGTCTGTTATGCTGCTCATCGCGAAGCCCGATGTAAATGTATAGCGGACCCCCGTAACTGCCGGAGAGGGTGCAAAAACGTCATTACGTTCTGCTTCCACGCGATTACTATCGGTGTCATGACGTCACGACTCAAACACTTTCTGAGAAATGAAACCAAAAACTTGTTCGTAGAAAGCCATTGTAGCAAATTGTTTACGTCATTCCAAGGTATGCAAGTGCTTTTTCTAGTGTTGAGATGTGCAGGACCTTCATTCAAAGCAAAAAAAAGGGAAAGATGAAAAGTGAAAACACTTGCGTCAGTACTCCTTCAAGAGAAAAACGCAAGTCCTATGTCCAGAAACTAGGTGCAAGATAACCTAAAGTGGGTAAAGCGAAAGAAATTCGATGATCCTATTTCCTTTGGGGTTCCGAGATTGCGCGAATCACAAACGAGACTGCAGCTTACCGGAAATGAAGCCCTCGCCTGACCAGACGTAGAGGCTGAAAGCCAAGTCACTACAGCATGCGACGTTCGTTCGAAAGCGCGTGCAGAAACTGTATCATGATGCTGGTGATGATGACGACGACAAAGACGACGACGACAGCGATGACAGTTTGGCTCCATTGTCCGCTGCACCTTTACCAGTTTTTTGTACTGTCAACATCTTCCTAACACCACCCAAACCTTGGCCAATCTCCCGCAGTGGGTATGCGCCATCGAAGAAGCAAATCCAATCCAATCCAATTGTCCGCTGTTATTCTAACCTCCGATAGCGGATTGGTCAAGGTTTATCCTGAAAAGCTAGGACACCTATCGAAAAAGAAAACCCAGGACTAGTTTCACTCGCAGTCACGGTTGCCGTCGTCATCATCATCACCACTAACAAAAACGCCGCTTCGTGGATACGCAATGTTGAGAAAACCTAACGAAAGGCAAAATCAGAATCAGAATCAAGTTTGCTCAACGTCGACGCCAGGGTGATGTTCACGTAACCGACAAAAACCGGGGAAAGCTGTATCTTCGTTCAGCCAGTCAGGAGAAAGACTGGACCTTCGTCCAGCCTTTCAATCAATCAATCAATCAATGTTATTAATACATAAAGATTATATACAGATAGAAGTATACAGAAGGAGGTCCCATAGTTAAAACTGAATTGGGACCTCCTGTTCATGGTTAACACAAAAGTTCATTTAGCAAGCAACAACAGCTCAATTGGTACAATTCCTTTCTCCTGGTTTCCCCCACTCAATTGCAGGTTTTCCCCAGGCTTTCTCGAAAATTTCTCTAGAAGAAACATTATCTTCGCGGTCACTTATACAGGATGATCATTTTTAAGTTTTATGAAATTTTTGAAAAATCGTCTGTTGCAGATAACATAGTCGCAGTCCTTGAGCGGTATTGTTCACAGAGGTGGACATGACTTGCGCAAAAAATCGAAATACACTTCACACTAATTAACAAAGAAACGTATAGTTACCTTCTTAATTATTTACGTTGTGGCACATATTGCATTTTACTCATTCTAGCCAGCGAGTTTGCAAGCCGCAGTATCCACTTGAAATGAATTTCCAGGATGACACCAGTTTGGAGATATTGTTTCCCAAGCTTGGGACGAAATACGTGGGCGTTCCAGTTACTTTTGTGCTTCAAGGCATGAAATAGCGTTTTTGTAAAAAGCTAAGCTGACCAACTGTGCTTTTTTATGGCAAGTTTGATGGCGCATATCTCCAAACCGGCGCCATTCCGGAACTTCATTCGATGTGGTTACGCCTGACAAGCTCAACGGCTGCTGTTTGTAAATTGCAATACCTGCCATAATGCAAATGTGTGAAAAAGTTAATTAGTGCATTTATGTTGATTGGTTGAATATGTGTCTCAATATTTCCCGCAGGTAATATCCACCTCTCTTAGCAATCCAGCTCAATGACTGGAGTTATGGGACTAGCAGCAGGTGATTTTTTAAAATTCCATAAATCCTAAATACGATCACCCCGTATGTGCAGACAACATCATGGCCAAGAATCGCTAGAAAAAAATAAGGACGAATGCAGACATATTCAAAGAATTATACAATAAGCTTGACACGTGGGTAAACAGTAATTTGCTGTACATTCCACAAGGGCGTATGATTTAACAGAGACGGAATGTTAAAGAGTGCCTTTTGACGACCGTAACTACTTGGAAGCTATTGGAATCTGCCAAGTAGTAGAATCACAAACATTGGGAACACTTGATTTCCATTCTAATTTTGGCACGTCGGCCGTCCGCAAAGTGAGATGACCGGGAGGCCAGCGGTCCGCATCGCCAAGCGCGGATAACTCGTAACCTCGAAGCACCGGAGCATTTATTACTTGGACGAGCTCTGTGGAAATCATGGAAGATTTCTCAAGTAGGAGGACGAGTCATTGCCTCGGTGAGCAGCAACAGTCGGGCCAATCTGCAGTTCGTAAAGCTCCTTCCGTTGTATTCGAAGCGTTTCACTTGGGCAGCAAAGCTGAAGAGAATGCTTAGAAATTACCACGTTTACTCAAGTGCATTGCTCGATGTAATGGTCACTGCACTTTCGTGTTCACGGCTTCCGTCTGGCGGCACGTCAGGTCTCGAAAATATTTGCAGGAATCTGCAAATATTGGCCACGTCCCACGACACTGCATTTCGGGCCATAGTGCTTTGAGACATGGATCCAACTACCGAGTCCTACTTACTATATTGAAACGCGTACTTATGTATCTTTTTCGTGTGACCGCTTTTCACTGTCTAACAAATATGCCTATCAGATTACACAAGATTATCGCTCAGCGCGTCCCACGCTGAGCCATATTCGCTGAGCAGTGCGGCTCTTGCGCTGTCCGGTGCGCTCCTGTCGGCCCTTGATCAGGCAGCATTCCTGGCAACGAGGTCGCCAAGCACGTGGCTTGAGATTTGACCCACCGAGCGGACGCCGAGGAATCTGAACCCGAGCGCACGCACCTTCTAGTTTCGTACCAAGACATCACACAACACTACAAGCTAGCCCGCAGAACATATGCACCCCCACACAAGTCACTACCTAGAGAGCAGGAGCGATTCCTCCGAGCTCTACAGGTTAATACATTCCCTCACCCAACCAGAAATCACCTCATAGCCCCTACACAATTCTCTCCGCAATGCCGCTTCTGCGCAGAGTCCGGGTCCCTCAGGCACATAGTAGGGGATTGCAGAGCGGCACCATTAAATCCGCCGAACCCTTACCACACCAACGAGCTTAGGGAGAGAGCCTTTGCCAGCTCCGACCTCATGAGCAACGGCTGATTGCGAGGGCCCAGGACGCGGCCCGAGCTCAAGGCATTCTGGAATGACGACGCCTTTCCAAAGCATACACCCAATAAAAATGTTTATTCTCTCTCTCTCTCTCTCTCTCTCTCTCGGCCCTTGAAAATCCGAGTGAGGGAGTGGGATTTTCGTGCCGGATCATGCCCACACCCGCTGCAGGTCTCCAAGGTGAACAGCCTCTAGTCGATAGACCAATGTAGGTAAGAGAAGTCGGCAAAACGGATCCGTAACCATGGGAAAAGTATTGGCTCTTAGGGCTGAGCCGGTCGGGCTGGGGTCCAGAAGCAGGAACGGCACTGCACCGGGACCTTCTTAGAAATTACCTGAGCGATAATCTTGTGCAATCTGATTGCATATGCCACGGGAATTGTGCAGAAATTTCTGGAAGAGACGAGGGCACCAGCGATTACTCTGGAACCTTCGATGGCTCATGTATAGAAGCTGACGCGCTTGTTACCCACTGATCAAATTTTTGACGAACGCCGACTGTATTCACCGCTGTCGCCGTTCTTTGAGTGTAGCCTGTTTTTTTAGGATGCCAGTTCGCCCAATAATACGCTAGTTTCGTCCTTCCCGGTTTTGCTGCTTTATTCGCCGTCACTACTACGTGACAATATTGCCGCAACCAACCAGCATGCATTTGTAATAAAACTTATGCCACTGGGCAAACTTACAGAGCAGAAAAAATCTCTCATTTTCTCAAAACAAGCACGAAAGAGACGCGTGCAAAAAGGAAGAAAACGCTATAAAACCCACAGCGAAAATCTTCTGTACGAAAATTCCCACAAGCAAAACTAGAATTACCGTATGGAAGACGACGTCAAAGCAGACAGACAAAATACACGTCATAACTCTTAAAATCAAATGCCTAGCACATAAAATTCAGTTTGCGAGATCACACATTGTGCGCCAGTAACCTAGTGGTAGTCCAAAGATTCGCTGAAAGTGTCCTCTTCTGTCAACTCAGAGCTGGTTCCCAAGCAAGCGGGCGGCGGTGGCTACCGGGCTTGGCTTTCGCTAGCGCTAAGCCGTATACAAATCCGCTATATATCGGCTCGGTAGAAAAGACGCAGAACAAACCAATGACGTTGCTTCAACAACAGCGCCGTGAGAGCAGGCTCTTGACTCAGTTAGAGCTCCAGAAACCACCGGAGCTTGGCCTGGAGAGCTGCTTTGGCCTGGGTAGCTGCTTCCAGCATTCCGTTGTCGTCAAGCACGGTTATGCCGACATAACTACCGAAACCAGACTGCCATTAGGCACTGCAGATCGTAGACTACATCAAATCTGCTGCGCCTAATCCTTGTCGGCGATGGGCAAGGATTGTGACGCAGCTATCTCGTCAGTCGCTACAGCCACGGGCTTGGCGATGCCTTCTGCACTGTTAGATACAGATTTGGCACTGGCTGTGGGGATATCGGAGGGCGACCCAATGCCGGTCTCATTTGCGGCTACCGCTGCTGCTGAGGCGTCCACCTCTGACCCAAGGGCCGCCGTGCCAGCATCTTTCGGTGCGGGCGAGGATATGGCCGACTTGAAGTCATCTGCACCTGCCTCTAGCTTGCTATCGGGGCTCTGATTGGGCAATGCCCGGGGCAAGGTTGTAGCGTCTGCGATAGTCGTCGAGGTGTCTTTAGACTGCGTTAGTTCGACGGCTCCAGCTGACATGGACCGCATAACGTGGTCTTGCGCCGTCGCCTCGCCACTAGCAGCGATTGCCTGGTAAGTGACAAGTGGCCCCGATGGGTTCAGCCCACCGGCGATTGGTGGGCCCCCGGCGTCTTGAATGACGTCAGGGACACGTGTACAGCTGGCGCTGGAGGCGTGCCTGCTGGTCTTCCTGTGCAGCGATCTCTCAGCGGACTTCATTGATGACCGCTCCGCAGCCTGCACATTGTGTCGAAGTGTGGCGCGTTACTGATTAGTTAAATTCAAGGTAAATATGAGGTGTTAATTTGGGATTTTAGTCATCGGAGGTCTAGACTTCTGCAGGGGAGATGAGAGAGCAAGGTAAGGTGAGGTTGGATTTGGGCGCCAACGTTTGAAAATAAGGATGGTCTTCCTTTCTCAATGGTCTGTCAAAGCAAGCCTTCCTGTTGAAACTTTCACCCGTTGCTCAGGCGCTCCCTTTCCATTTTTTACCACACTTCTCAAATATCAGTAACTTTGTTGCTTGTTTTTGGCAATATTGAGTGTTCTAGTCCCTTTGCAGGCACTGTGATCACAACTTACAGATTGCATCAGCAGATCTAAATGCAGCCTTTCCAAGCGAAGCAGACTGGCTGTATATTCTGTACTGTTTCAGATAGACGCCGTTCTGGCAATGTAGACTTGTAACAGTGAAATGTGACAAAGAAAGCGTAATGATAATAGTATGTGGATTTCCCCAGGCTTAGTCCCTCTAGTTTCAAACAGCTTCGTGACTTTGTAAGCTCGTCATTTTCAGCAATGTACGGCGTAATAAATAAACAAATAAACGTTATTATAATTGTTTGACGGCGGGATTGAACACAAATCCTCTAGCACAGAAGCCCCATGTTGAAACCATTACGCCATGCACGCATGCATAGACAAGTGACAAAAAAGCACTTACGAATTTATCGCGGACAAGCCAGTGCTTTGAGACGCTTGGCGCGTTTCGATTTGGCCACCTCGACAAGCTGAACCATTGCAATAAGTAGCAATCGTGTGCGTTCGCAGCGTCTTCAGCACTTCGAAAGTGTAGACTGGTCTGAAATTTACTACAATGAAGGCATATAAAGCGCAATAAACAAAGCCACAAGAACGTCTGAATCCACAAGCATGAAGATCAGACGAATCCATGTACTTCCCATCATTCCCACGGTGACTGAACGATAACAGCGCCAGAGTTCCCTCTAGTAATCATAGTGTGAAACTCTATGATCTAGAATAGCCCTTTTTCCGAGGCTTCACAGTCGGGATCACATGGTCGCCTTTTCATATTCATGACCAGTGGGACACGGCATGCCTTCTATCAACTTTTCTGAGTCAGCTTTATTACGGTAGAGCCGTACGTGCCGCCACCACACAGTATATAATACATGTTGCACTTATTTCGTACTCGCCCTACAAGATCTGCTCAGCCGGCCTTTTCCCTCAAATCTTTCAGCTTCATCTATAATTTTTGCACATCATTCTCTCTTCGGCTGCTCGACCGCCTAGTATCTAGGGGGGCAGCGTTTAGCGTGCCTGCCTGCCTGTTCTGCATGTCCCTGACGGTTGCTTGTTGCGTTGTACGAGATTAATGCATACTACTTCGGGCAAGCAGCACTTATGGGCTCCTCCCGAGATTTCATGACCAGTGCCTGTCAGTGTCTACTCAGGGCATCGGAGTGGACAGGTGCTCCCGAAAGGGACTTCGAAGTGAGGGTTTCATCGAGGAGCGTTATTGAAATGCCTCGTCTGCGTCAATCTATTGTGTTCCGCTGTGCTGAACTCGCGGTGGAATGTGGAAGAAATTGGAATAAAGGCGCGTTTTGCGATTATGGGGTATACATGGAACCGTCCTGTAACATGATAGCTCCCAAAGATTTCGTCCGCAGCTGCGTGAAGCAGCTCGCAAATTCTCTTTCCTGTTCCCGCTGCTTCACTAAGGATGAACCTCTGTTACCTTTGAGGTATCGTGCTTTGCGGTGGCCAAGCCGACAAGAGCGGGAGTGGCAACCATGCTAGCGATCGCGGAAGCCGAGGTGCCGGCAGTCACATCTGCAACCTCCTGTGGAGGAGGACCAGATGACGCCACTTCCGGTTTGCTAGCGGTGGAAGGTTTAGCAGAATCCGTCTCCTGGCGGTGGTGCTTCTGCTTGCGCCTGGTTGAGACTGCGAATGAGTAAAAGAATAAATAAATGGGTTGTGTATAAATGAACGGATTAATCGCTGGGTGGCCTGCATTCCGCCCAGATGAAATCTTATGAAGCTGCCTACAGTTCTTACATGGTGCAACGCTTCCTTACCAAGAGATGTCTTCTCGCTGATACCACCAGACGATTTCGTGGCCCTCTTTTTTCGCCCTCCCTTGGACACGTGGTGCTCTTTGAGCCCGGCCGGCGACTTCGTATGATCTCCGGCAACCGAGAGATCCGTGGCCGTGAGACGTTCCATCTTTGACCCTTCCTTGGCCACCGACGGCGCTTTCCTCTGACCGTCGGTTTCTGGAACGTCCTGGCGGTGCCTCCTTTTCAGTCGACTCCCGGAGTGGCTCACTCCTTCGGGTGGCCCGTGCCTCTTCGGTTGGCCGTGCGGCTTCGCCGCCACCTGCTGACTGGCCCCGGCGTCCGATTTCGAAGCGACAGTGGACTTCGATGCGACGGTGGACTTCGAAGCGCTTTCGGCGAGCCGGTCCGGCGATTCTCCCGCTGCCGACGACTCTTTCGCGTGCACCTGAGCAGGATATGACCATGAGTTCGCCGTGTTGTGCAGTTGGCACTGTTTTAAATTGTCGCAAAGTTGTCGCAAAGTTGTCGATGAGTACACGCGGCGAACGGATGCGTCTGTCATCATACCAGTATGCTCCATTATCGATAACCAAAGCGTTTAATATCCAACTCGCTATCGCTGTCGAACGTGTGAGAATTTGCGGGGAGCGGAGGACGTGAGGACCGATGGAAGGGCTCTAAACAGAAAGCAACGAAGTGTAAAGGACTCACGGCGGCAATTTGTGCGTTTTGCAAGCTCTCTCTGCGCGACCAGTCAATAATGACGCGAGAGAAACGGTACTGACAAGAGAATACGTAGTTGTCGAGCGGAGGAACTTTGGCATCGCAGTAACCTGGCTATACAGAGGCGCCTATGTGCAGATTAATCTGCGTTGGATAAAATCTAATAAAAACAGCATGCTAGGCACTACACTCTTTACACTTCTACGCCGAGACAATTTAACATTTTTATGAATTTGTGATAGGTGCTCGGTCTGCCTCGTGCCTGGGGCCATCGCTGTTAAGTGTGAATCGTTGGTGAGGGCAAATGAGGTTTTATTTCTTGGAAGCTTTTTCTGGCAAGTAAACACGATAGCTGCGACAGGCGACACAAGAACTGCGTGCAACAAAGTTTGAAAATTTGGGCAGCATGTTGCACTCCTGTAACACATGAAGGAGACAGACAGACAGACAGACAGACAGACAGACAGACAGACAGACAGACAGACAGACAGACAGACAGACAGACAGACAGACAGACAGACAGACAGACAGACAGACAGATAGACAGATAGATAGATAGATAGATAGATAGATAGATAGATAGATAGATAGATAGATAGATAGATAGATAGATAGATAGATAGATAGATAGATAGATAGATAGATAGACAGACAGACAGACAGACAGACAGACAGACAGACAGACAGACAGACAGACAGACAGACAGACAGACAGACAGACAGACAGATAGATAGATAGATAGATAGATAGATAGATAGATAGATAGATAGATAGATAGATAGATAGATAGATAGATAGATAGATAGATAGATAGATAGATAGGCAGACAGGCAGACAGGCAGACAGGCAGACAGGCAGACAGGCAGACAGGCAGACAGACAGACAGACAGACAGACAGACAGACAGACAGACAGACAGACAGACAGACAGACAGATAGATAGATAGATAGATAGATAGATAGATAGATAGATAGATAGATAGATAGATAGATAGATAGATAGATAGATAGATAGATAGATAGATAGATAGATAGATAGATAGATAGACAGACAGACAGACAGACAGACAGACAGACAGACAGACAGACAGACAGACAGACAGACAGACAGATAGATAGATAGATAGATAGATAGATAGATAGATAGATAGATAGATAGATAGATAGATAGATAGATAGATAGATAGATAGATAGATAGATAGATAGATAGATAGATAGATAGATAGATAGATAGATAGATAGACAGACAGACAGACAGACAGACAGACAGACAGACAGACAGACAGACAGACAGACAGATAGACAGATAGATAGATAGATAGATAGATAGATAGATAGATAGATAGATAGATAGATAGATAGATAGATAGATAGATAGATAGATAGATAGATAGATAGATAGATAGATAGATAGATAGATAGATAGATAGATAGATAGATAGATAGATAGATAGATAGATAGATAGATAGATAGATAGATAGATAGACAGACAGACAGACAGATAGACAGACAGACAGATAGACAGACAGACAGACAGATAGATAGATAGATAGATAGATAGATAGATAGATAGATAGATAGATAGATAGATAGATAGATAGATAGATAGATAGATAGATAGATAGATAGATAGATAGATAGATAGATAGATAGATAGATAGATAGATAGATAGATAGATAGATAGATAGATAGATAGATAGATAGATAGATAGATAGATAGATAGATAGATAGATAGATAGATAGATAGATAGATAGATAGATAGATAGATAGATAGATAGATAGATAGATAGATAGATAGATAGATAGGAAGTGGCGGTGAGCGGTCTTACGTGAATGGTATCAACGGTTGGAGGCAGGTGCGCCCCGGCATCCTGCACTTGGTTTGCGAGGGCCAGCGACGGCGAGTGCCGGTCGTACTCCTTCATCGCGGAGGAGTCCGACATGGGCGTCATTATCGGGCTGGCCAGCTTGGGCAGCGTGCAGTCCAAGCTGTGCGACTGCTCGGCGCGGTACTTGCGCACCAGCAGCCACACCACGGCCGCCAGGAACAGCGCGGCTGCCAGCACCAGCAACAGCCCGATCAGGTCTCCGTACGGGTCGCTGGACATGACCAGCGCCGGCCACGAGAACCCCGCTGGCACTCGAAGTGCTTGTCGCGTACTCGCGTGGCGTTGAGGTCGACCTCGGGGGCCACAGCTTGGAAGACCTTCTTTCTTCTTCTTTGACTCCTTCGCCTCCTTTTGTCAGCTGTAACTTGGGCTGGCTGGAGAGCTCGATCCGGCGTGACCGCTCAGCCACGATGGCGTCTTTTTCTTGGCCTCACCACGTGGTGCGTGCCTGCTCGAGCGCCTCGCACTCCGTCTCGTTTTCCTCGCTGGCTTCTCAACCGAAACGAAGTTTCTGGGCTTAGCCGTTAAAGACGCTAAATGCGCAATAAAAGCACGCTATAAGGACTTGTGATGGCAACTTCAGGCCTCTCTAGCACTTGGTAGCGTTGACGTACGGTAAGATAAGATTATTCCACAAGATATAGACGATATGTTAAGATTACATTGATCTTGAACAATACGATACGAAGCAGGTATGACGATGATAGCTATAAAATGCATGTCAGCAGGATGTTGAACAGAGATTCATGGACGGACGGGCCGACTTGCTGACTGATGGCTGACTGGCTAACTCGCGAGAATGACAATTGAGGGATGTCTGGCCCGCATCGACAGAAAACATTCTTTTAGGTTTATGGCCAAAATACTCCGCGAACAAGCCGCGCAGGCCACTCAGGACACTTTATAAAGCACTCCTTTAGGTTCCTGTCCAAAATGCTTCGCAGGCCAGCCCATGCGGGCCATTCTTGGTTCTTTTAGGGGCAGTGAACTTGTTATGAGACTGCAATAAATGTCTCAGATTATTTTTTTTTAATCGTGCCTTTCTCTTCATCAATTTATTCTCCTTCTCTCCCCTTTTTCCACTACCCAACGAGGAGTAGAAGGCTTGAACATGCTATGCTCTATCACAAACGAAACTTGCAGCACTGCCGAGGGTATGAGGTGTGCAGTCGACCGATTCTTTGAAGGCTCATTCATTCACACTAGGCCAACACGACACCGTTTTCGGTCTGCCGACTGTCGGCGACAGTTTTAGTTTCCTTCGTGTCGGCGCCTCTGTCCCACTGTACAACGCCGACAATCTGCCGATGGTCGGCGAACTGCCGGCATCGAAGCGCTAGGCCAACGACACAGCAAGGAGATAACGCAAGCTGCTGGCGGGGTGAACCGGAGATGACCTCGGAGACGTGAGGAAAGGTGGGGGGGGGGGGCGACATCGACGACACAGGCGCTCTTTTTCCAGCCAGTTTCGGTTTCAAGGAGCCTGGCAAGGGGAACTAATTGTTGGTGTAGCTCCCGCATGAAATCCGCTATTCAAGATTTAATCGTTGGGATAGGTAGCGTCGAAGACAGGCCCCAATGTACTCACTAGCTGTAGCCACCTATTGCTGATAATGAGAATGTTAATTACCGTAACTTGGCTAATTACGCACGTAATTGCGGAAATTGCTCTTTATCTAGAGGCTGCCAATTTGTACACTCGAATGGTAAGCATCCCCTGTATATGGGGATGCTTACCATTCGAGTGTTACCAAAACACCCTGTATATAGCTCAGATCCGTGGTTTTGTGGCGTCTGTGTGCAGAAACCATCATCGTGTGTGCCTGTCCTGGTGATAGTGCAGAAAAAGGATCGAGCTCAATGACACACAGCCCTGTTGGCTCGGGACCTGTAACGCGCACTTGAACCACCCTTGTCACACCGGGGACCCAAAGAGGTCCCAAGCGCCAGGGCCAATACAAATGTTTTTTTGAAAAAAAAATGTTTTGTACAACTTTTTTTCAAAATGGCCCGTTGAAAAATTCTCGGCGCCAACCGCGCGAATACAATCGTGCGACTGAACGCGCGTTTGTTGTCGTAGTCTTCAACGGCCGGCTCCGTTTCCGCTTATCGTTTCTGCGCAGAATTTCACTTCTGTCGTCGCAATGGGGAGGCAGCGTTTGCGGGGGAATGAGCCGTTCGTTGCCTTAAGTGACGGACAGATTTAATAACAGAGGTGAAAGTCGAATGTGTGTGGTGAATGTGGACTCGCTTGTGCGTAGCCCCGCTCTAGAAAAGCAAATCCTGGCCGTCCGGCGTGCCCGCGACCGGGGCGGTGGTCATATCATAAGAAGCCAACAAACACTGTCACCAAGGACAACATAGGGGAAATAACTTGTGCTTAATAAATGAAATAAACAAACGATAAAGTAATGGAAATTAAAGGGGTAAAAAAACAACTTGCCGCAGGTGGGAACCGAACCCACAACCTTCGCATTTCGCGTGCGATGCTCTACCAATTGAGCTAACACGGCGTCGTTTTCCCATCCACTTTCTTGGGTATTTATGTGTCCCAGTAGAACCCTGGGAGATAGGAAAGATATATATATATATATCACTAGTTCTAGTGCGCTAAGCAGCTTCGCTGGTCATTCACCTTCACAGAGTGGAATGGCTCACGATTTTTTTTTCTTGTGTCCGCACGCACACTGTGTTAAAATGCAACGATTGATAGACGTTATCTTTTTGCCCTTCATTCTGTTATCTTGCCACGCTGCGCCGCCTGGCGGCACCGCCGCGAAGTCCGCGTGTGGCGCGTGTGTAAATATACATTAAGATGACTGATTATGTATGACGCATGTTTCATTCCGCCCAACACCGGACAAATTTTAACGACTTGTCTTTTTTTTTTGTCAGCGAAGAACATATCTAGCAGTGCCGTCCCAATGCCCCAAGTTGGCGTCATACAGGTTCCTTCAAAAGCGGCACATACCTAACCTATAGCCGCACTTACCCAATGACCTAAGTTGACTTCAGAGAGGTCCATTGAAGAGAGGCACATGAGCAGTGCCACATACCCAGTCAACCAAGTTGGCGTCCGAAAGGTTCATTCAAGTCCATTGTTGCCAGTCGCCAAGTTGGCAT